>NW_027498578.1:0-119220 GCF_021521415.1 Bidens hawaiensis
ATTCACAAGTAATTACTTTATAATTACATATAGGCATGTAAACGAACCAAACGAACATAAATAAGAGCATGCCCGTGTTCGTTCGTTTAACTTTAAACTAACAAGAACATGTACACTTATTCGAACACATATTTGTGTTCATGTTTGTTCGCTTCAAACATGATCATGTTCGTTTTCATTTATGTTTGTTCAATTTAAAATCTAAATAAACAATTCACGAACATAAACGAACACAAATGAACATAATTAAACAAAGATAAATGAACATATATGCACATTTATATGAACATGCTTAAATGAACACAAACAAATATAGTATTAGAGAATATTATAGAATATATATTATTAGAGTTTTAGTATTATAGTGTTACCATAATTAGGAGATTGTATTTTATTATGTTTCTTTGTATTTATCTCATTATACTCATATATATAGTTGATTAATAACACATTATACCTTATGAGGTTTTCATTATTTTACATGGTATCACAATCTTAATGTTCTGGCTTGTTTCATTCTTTTGTTCTTATTCTCTTCATGCGCCGTGGACGTTTGTACACATATGTATATATTACTTTCTTGATGTCGTTGTCTCTCAAATATATATGTCCACCGACCAAAGTAATCCCATAGCAATTTCTTTCTTCTTCTTCTCCGGCGAAACACCACCGTCATATACAACGACGAGGAGTGAGGCAAAAGAGTTCCGACAACATAGATGGCCACCCGGAATACCACAACATCACCGTATCAAAAGGTTTAGGGTTTCTCTGTTCTGAAAAATAAAGGAAAATCAGATATGAGATTATGAGGTTCATAAAAAAATAACAAAAAAATGCAGCCGGTGTGCGTAGCTTGAGCCAATATCTGTTTTTGTAAGACCTATTTTGACGCGTGACCACTTTTGAGCAAAACCATAAGAAGTGAAAGTAGATTAGTTAAAGAAAGTGTAAATTCCAAGTTTAAATGATGGGGGTGGTAATGGCAGTCATAGAAGGTTGTGGTTTTTAGGTGGTCGGATGCGGTGGTAGGGGTCCGATTATCCATGTGGTATAGAGAGGGGGGGGGGGAGAAGGATAATTAGGCGATTCCGACGACAGTGACTGTGGTGTTGGATCTGAACGATGGTAGTGGTGGTAGCCTTGAACTGAAAAATTGTAACATCCCAAAATTTCGAATAATAATATTTTATATATTATTTCTTAAAATGGAAAAGTTTACTCAAGTTATTAAATAAATAATAGCAAAGAGGGTAAGATAAGTAAACTAATTAGATGGGTCAATCATGGACTAAAAAGGAAAGATGTTCCTTAGGTCCATAGACTTAAGGGAGTATAAATACCCCTTAAACCCTAAATATTTCCATTTCCATCCATCTTATCCATTTTACACCATAAAAACACACATAGACCTCCCATAATCGGCCGCAAGAGAGGAAACGGGATCCAAGGCCAAAACCAAGCCGATTATCGCTAGATAGTTATTACTTAAGCTAGATACAAGATCATCATTGAACATCGAGCTAAACTGTAACCTAGAAACATCAAAAGGTATGTTCTCTATGATTAAAGGTTACATTTTTATGAACGTTTTGCCATGAAACTTGACCCTTGAGTAGATCGGGTCTAGATGTTTCATAAAAATACAAACTTGATGATTAACATGGATGAAATGGACTCATAGGTATAAACGGTTCATAAAGGAACCCTAGAACTAGCCTAGAACATTTTAACACAATAAAGGTTTAAACTTTATGACTAGAACGGGCTAGATCTTGAAGCCGTAATGATGACGGGTGCAAAACGGGTATGAATGATAGAGAAAAGTGGTCAAGATCATGATATGAACCATAGAACAGTTAGCTAAGCTGGGTAAAAATGATAAAGGTCGAAAGGTAAGCTGAACATACCTGACCTGAGAGTTCTCGGTCCAAGCTAAGGGTTCTCGGTCCAAACTGGGGGTTCTCGGCCAAGACTGAGGGTTCCCGGTGACAGGGTTCTCAGTCAGCTCATGTTTTCGGTCAACACGAGATCTCGGTCAACATGAGATTTCGGTCAAACATGGATTTCGGTCAAACTTGGGTTCTCGGTCAACAGGGGTTCTCTGCTTAGAGTTCTCGGCTGACCCAGTTTCTGTCTGGGCCTGATCCTAGTGGGCCTAAGTGCTTTAATGGACAGTTTGGGCCTGACCTTACTGAGTCCACAAACTTTAAGTCTATAACTCATCAAAACTAAGCAAGCCCAACTTAGAAAATAATTTAAAATGATAACGTAAATGTGTTAAGACAGTTAATGAAAATAAAATTTTTCCAAGCTGACCTGGCAGCTTAACCCCAGCCCGGGGCTCTGCCCCTTGGACCCCGCTAGGGGCTGCCGCCCCTAGAACCTGCTGCCAGGGGCGCTGCCCCAGACCCCCGTTCGTTGAGGGCAATAATTAAAATAGAAACACGATATGGGTAGTGATAGTTAAATTGATACGTGTAATTGTTATACAGTTAGTCGTGCACAGCTCAAGAAAGGGATAACCATAAACGGTGAACGTAACCGCATTCAGGTGAGTTTCTAGCCCCATTCTTTGTTATGTTTTCGGGGATGTGTGCATACTCGATGTGATTAGTTAATACACTTACCTTAAGTGGTAAGTGTATGCCTATTATGATATATGTGTATGTTATAAAAGAATGTTTGACGATACATGAACGATCTTCGGATATTGCATGTATTGCCGGGAGATAGTTAGGTGATGTGATTGTTTATATATATGTTGTATGTATGAAGTATGTACGTTATAGAATATGAGAATGAAAGAAAGTATGTAAAATATATAAATGAAAAGGAAAGTATGATATGAAGGATTTGACGGTAAAGGTGGCAGACCCTAATAATATCTGTGAAGAAGGGTGGCAGACCCTAATAATATATGTGAAGAAGGGTGGTAGACCCTAATAATTAATATATGTGAAGAAGGGTGGCAGACCCTAATAATTTCTGTGAGGTTATGGGCTCTTTAAGGGTGGCATACCCTAATAATATCTGTGAGGTTATAGGGCGGAAGGCTCTTTAAGGGTGGCAGACCCTAATAATATCTGTGAGGTTATAGGGCGAAAGGCTCTTTAAAATGTATAAGTATGTACGTAAAGAAAGATAAAATATGAAGTATGAAAGAAAGAAAGTATGAAGGTAAGAATGAAAGTATATACTTACGTATGTATGAAAGAAAGTAAAGAAGGACAGGTATGTAATATAAGAACGTATTGTATGTTGATTGTATTAACTAGAACCCACTCAGCGTAGCTGACTTTTAGTATGCTCGCAGGTGAGTAGAATGAGGCAGTTAGCTTGAGGAGGAC
Source organism: Bidens hawaiensis (assembly GCF_021521415.1). Classification (NCBI taxonomy): domain Eukaryota; kingdom Viridiplantae; phylum Streptophyta; class Magnoliopsida; order Asterales; family Asteraceae; genus Bidens; species Bidens hawaiensis. The sequence goes on from NW_027498578.1 coordinate 3,351, forward strand.
ACATGGCAGGGTTGGACGAAGCTGGCAGGGTTGGACGAAGCTTGAGTAAAAACAATGCGTGAGAGTGTTTTTTCGTTCATTTTAATTAGTAAGAACTAATTTTTAAAAATTTATAAAATAAATCGAAATACTGGTAAAACGAGTCGCGACGAGTAGGTTGTTACGTTAAACTATCTAAGACGGGTTAGTTACTAGTTAACTACTCGTATAGGGAATGTAAACTAGTCTCGGCGAGTTAACTACAAATAAACTACTCGTATGGGTAATGTAAATCAGGTAAACTTATCAGGACGAGAAAATTACTAATAAAATACTCGTATCGGGAATGTAAATAAGGTAAACTAGTCACGACGAGTTAACTACATATAAACTACTCGTACGCGTAATGTTTACCATTTAAGCTTATCGAGACGAGTTAATTACTAGTAAAATACTCGTATGGTGATTGCAAACCAGTCGTTGACCATACTCTACTCGTAACGACTAGTTGACCTATTAAACTAATCACTCCGGTTAGTATTTTGTGAAACTAACCAATTCAATGTATTTGGTAAACAAACGCCTCGTCGTGGTTAGTTTAATAAACTACTCGTTTCTCGTAAAGTTTTAAAATCTACTCGTCGCGACTAAAGGATTTCTTATTTACTTGTGGGCGTTGATTACGATGCTTGAAACTTATTTAATCGTTACGACTAAATGATTGGTTAAACTGGTCGTTACGGTTAGTTTATGGACATGTGTCAAGTTTTAAATGGTTATACAAACCACTCATGTGTAATCATAAACTATTCGTCACGACTAGTTTATAATACCTATTTTGGGAATTTGTTAGAAATGACACCTAAAACCTGAAAAACGTATTCATTAACGCTTATTTTGGGAATTTTCCCTTTAAATAATTGAAACTAAAAAATAAAATGTATATAACACACACACACACACACTCTTGATCCACACTCCCAGCTATATTTTTCAGTTCAAGGCCACCTCCACTACCATCGTTCAGACATTTCTTTTGCTAAATGACGTCCACTGAAAAAACGTTCAAACGTAAAGGACGTCTTTTTCTATTTTGCATTCTTTATTTTATTTTCCTCTGTTTTGGTCCGGGTCAACCACGGTTTTGAGTTTCTTTGTAAGTTTTGTTTTAGTTCTTCTTTGATTCTGTTTGGTTTTCTTTTATTTTCTCCACCTTCTTTTCTTTTGGTCCAATAAATTTCTTTTACGTAATTTGATTTAGAAAAAAAAGTTCCAACCCTCATCTCCAACATCTCGATTATTCTAACTTGAAGTTTTTGTGTTTTATAACCGATTGAAAAGAAATATAATTTTAGTTTTATTCTTTCTTTCAGAAGAAAAAAAAATGACGCTCTGTGCCGCCAAGTCGTTGCTTTGGCTGACTCAATTATAGCTCGTGTCGTTGCAGTCGATGCTCGTATCGTCATCCCTAGTTGTCGTATCAAGACTTCGCCAATCTTATTAGGTCCTACAACCGATCGAGTTCTTGCTCTATGTGCCAGCCGATCATGTATCTTCACATGCCTTGCGCTCTAGTCTGAGCTTCCGATTTTCTATCGCTCTAACTACGAGGGAATATTAGAGAATATATTATTAGTGTTTTAGTATTATAGTGTTACCATAATTTGGAGATTTTATGTTTTCTTGTATTTATCTCACTGTACTCCTATATATAGTTGATTGATAACCCATTATACCTTATGAGGTTTTCATTATCCTACATTATTAGAGAACTAGCTTTAAAAACCCATGTGATGCAAGCACGAGATGCTTAAAAAAAATAAAATCAAGCTATAGGAATTAAATGATTAAATATAATAAAAAAACCTATATTATATTTGTCACACCCCCATCTTAGGTCTAGGCGTGTGACTCGACAGTTGGTACCACATTTGTAAATAAATCAGAGTTACGGGTTTAAGCTGAAGACTTTATAAAACATGTGGATTTAAGATTTAATATTTACATTACAAAAGATGGAACAAAAGTTCCATATAAGTTTACTTGTTTAACAAAAATCATCATATTTTAAAATTTAAACAAAATTATCAGAGCCATCGGATTCTTGAGCCCTTCGTCCTTCAAGCTCTATTCTTGGTTACCTGCAAAATGTTATAAAAATACGTCAGCAATGATTGCTGGTGAATATGCTGACACTAAAATATTTTCTTTTACTTTGTTACCCCTCGAGGTTTACGCAAGCCTAGGCCCATCTTGGCTTAGGAATAACAAAGTTAAAACAACATCTTTATAAACTCGAGTCTCTACACTAGATCACCCCTGAAAAACACCGCAGTGTTTCAACATACTTAGGTCCCATAAATATACACAAGGTCATTCTCACTCGAATATACTTTGGTTCAGCCCATCGTGGCTGGAGGTCGTGACCAGGCGTTGTGCGATGTGCCCACCGCATTTAACCACATATGAAAAGATCCAGACAAACGTATACTACAGCCTGAGGGCTAGGCTCTTACTCTTATTCATAATGTTTTTAGAGACATTTGGTCTCATGTAAAGTTTTACACATAACACATTTATTTGTTTGAAAACAAATTTGTAAAAGTGGGGCGTATTCACTTTTGATTGGGATCGGTTTCCAACACCGTCCTTGAGTTCTCTTTCTCGCTATCTCGCACCTATAGTACGAGTATAACCATTTGTTAGTCGGATATACAATCCGGCTTAAGACCTTTAGTCTTTATTTTACCTCGATGAACCTTTAGTTCATTTCTCAATTACTTGAAAACTTTTAGTTTAAAAGTATTGTTTTAAACCTTTAGTTTATTATAAAAACCCTACGTTTCATTTTTTTAAGAAACGTATTCTTTTCTTTATTATTTAAGAATACTCATTATACTTGAATAATAATTATAACAAAGAATTATATAACACACATGTATATATACATTTCTTTTCTTTCTTTCTTTTCTTTGTTATTTCTTTTATTCTCGAGGTATTGATTATAATTTCGACTTAGGGCTGAAGCCTTTAATATAATATTATATTATATTCATTTGACATTACGCCAAACCACGTTGGCGATTTGGAAACCCTAAGGATTTGAGCAGCACTCCCACGCCACTTGATCAACACTTCCTTACTTCAAATGAAATCACCAATCTTTATCACTCGTTGGCACGCTTCTTGAGACACCAACACTTCACGGCACGCATTCCAAAATGATCGTCGGGACGTCGGTATGGAATCACCTTTTTGATATACACTTCATCGGAAAATAGCACGAGAGTCGAGGTATGGCACGGGAATCGAGGAATCGGGCATTGTTTTTGAGGTGGATCGAGGGCACGCTTTTCGAGGTGTAGTGAGATGCTAGAGAGAGAGTAGGATACTGAATTTTGGTGTGAAGTTATGAAGACCCGAGGCTGCTATTTATAGGCAAAATCTGGGATCCCATCGCGGTACGCGACGGGCTCCTTGGCACACGTCGCGTAGCGCACGTAGCTTCGCACAGTCACATGGTAGACCTGCCACGTGGCGACACGTGGCAGGCGTCATGCTGTGTGGAAATACGTGGCAGCAGACGGTGCCACCGTGTGCCACGTGGCACACGTGTCAAAACGTGTCAGGCCACGTCATCGCGGTTCGCGATGACGTAGGCTCACTAGCGATCGCGTATCGCTGTTGACCTCTTCTAAAAACTTTGACCAAGCCCCATCGCGGTACGCGATGGACTCATCCTTTGTCCGGTCGCGTATCACGATAGGACAAGAAAAACAGAATTTTCATTTTAGCCCTTAGAGTTTGGAAATTGGCAGAATTAGTCCCTTAACTTTGGAAACTTGACATTTTTGGCCCGAAATTCCCGTGATGTTACATCCTCCCCACCTTGAAATAAATCTCGTCCTTGAGATTGCTTTACGAGAATAAGTGGGGGTATTTCTTTCTCATTTCGGACTTGAGTTCCTAAGTATACTCGGGTCCTCGTCGGGAATCCCATTTTATTTTCACGATTTTAAGGTTCGTCTTTTGAGTTTCTTTAATTTTGAATCTTCGATTTGAATTGGACGTTCTACGAATTTTAAGTTCTCGTTAATTTCAACATCTTTTAACGACATTTCTAAAGATTCGTCGGCTAGACACTTTCACAGATTTGAGATATGGAATACGTCGTGTATCCCTTGCATTTCCTCGGGTAGTCGCAAACGATATGCGACGGTACCAATTCGTTCAAGTACCTCGAATGGTACAACGAATCGAGGACTTAACTTTCCTTTCTTGCCGAAGCGAATTACACCTTTCCATGGCGAAACTTTCAAAAGAACTTTGTCACCGACACTAAACTCTAATGGTTTACGACGAACATCGGCGTAACTCTTTTGGCGATCACGTGCCGTCTTGAGTCATTCTCGGATTTGAATGACTTTGTCAGTGGTTTCTTGGACTATCTCGGGTCCAGATAATTGATTATCTCCGGTTTCAGACCAGCACACGGGCGTCCTACATTTTCGACCATATAACGCCTCGAATGGTGCGGTTTGAATGCTCGTGTGATAACTATTGTTATACGAGAATTCCATTAGGGGTAAGTGGTCATCCCAACTTCCACCTAAGTCTATCACACATGAACGGAGCATATCTTTCAATGTTTGAATAGTCCTTTCGCTTTGCCCATCGGTTTTTGGATAGGGGTGTACACGGACCGGACCGAACCAGACGAGAGCATGTCTGTGTCCGTCCGTTAAGCTTTTGACGGACAAACGGACGATTCACGAACACTCTACCGAACAAAAATTCATGTCCGTGTCCATCCATTAAGAAATTGAGTTTGTTCGTGTCCGTCCATGTCCGTCCGTTAATAATTTAAACAGACATTAACGGACAATAATGGGCAAATGATCACTAATGGACATTAATGGACAAACAAACATGTGAACATTAATGGACAGCGAACACTAATGGACAAATATAAACGGTTACATACTAACACCAAGCATATATATCTAAACAACTTCACATACAAATTAGGAATTACACCATATAACATCCAAATATACTTAACACTTAATATATTAACATAAAGTGGATCACTATAATATAAGATACATCAAACATGTGGAGTAATATAAAAGTGTTATTAATAAAACTAGAAATTCCGCAGTTAAATTACAAAACTGGATAGATATAAACACTAGCGATACCTGACGGACATTACCGGACGTAATCGGACGAACGTTACCGGACGTTCACGAACACTATTGGACGGACTTGGCCCTTGTCAGTGTTCGTCCGTTAAGCTTACCGAACGAAATTTTTGTGTCCATGTTCGGTTCGTTTATTAACGGACGAACATAAACGAACTTCTTGCCGAACGGACGCCCGGACGTCCGGTTCGTTTACAGCCCTATTTGAGGATGATAGGCAGTGCTAAGGTTAAGCTGTGTACCGAGTGCTTGTTGGAAGCTTTTCCAGAAGTGAGACGTGAAACGACTGTCTCGATCAGAGATTATAGATAGGGGTACTCCATGCAAAGCAACGATGTTGTTTACATAAATACGCGCTTGTCTATCCATTGAGTACGACTCATTGATAGGTATGAAATGTGCGGACTTTGTTATTCGGTCCACAATTACCCATATAGCATTATGTTGTCGAGTCGTTTTTGAGAGTTTGGTAATGAATTCCATAGTGATTAACTCCCACTTCCATACGGGAAGTTCAGGTTGCTGAAGCAATCCCGAAGGCTTTTGGTGTTCAGCCTTGACCTTCAAACATGTAAGACATTTCGCAACATGCGAAGCGACATCCCTTTTCATTCCATTCCACCAACAATTCGCTTTGAGATTATGGTACATTTTGTCGATTCCGGGATGCATCGTATATTTGGACTTAAGGGCTTCGTTTAAGATTTTCTCACGCAATCCTCCCACAATTGGTACCCAAATTCAGTTTCCCATTCTAAGAATACCATCATCACCTTTGACTAACGAGTCAATGGTGCCATTACGTTTTTCATCGGAGATTTGGTTCTCGTTGATCGCTTGAGTTTGATCGGATTTGATTTGGTCAATAAGATCGATTTGAAGTTCTAGCCTTAACGCTCGGACTCTTTTGGGCTTTTCATGTTCTTTGCGACTTAAGTCATCGGCCACGACGTTGGCTTTGCCTTCATGGTAGACGATCACACAATCGTAGTCGTTGAGTGTCTCCATCCATCGCCGTTGGCGCATATTAAGCTCTTTTTGGTCGAAGATGTGTTTCAAGCTTTTGTGATCGGTGTACTAGATAAATCTTACTCCATAGAGATAGTGCCTCCATATCTTAAGTGCAAAGATTATGGCGCCTAACTCTAGATCGTGAGTTGTGTAGTTCTTTTCGTGCACTTTAAGTTGACGAGAGGTGTAAGCCATTACTTTCTTTCGTTGCATCAATACGCATCCCAAGCCGGAATGAGATGCATCGCAAAAGACAACGAAATCTTCAATACCTTCTGGCAAGGCCAGTATAGGAGCTTGGGTAAGCTTTTGTTTAAGTATATCGAACGCCTCTTGTTGCTTTGTTCCCCATTCATATTTGATGTTCTTTCGAGTCAAGGAGGTTAAGGGAACAGCGATTCGGGAAAAGTTTTCGATGAACCTTCGATAATAGCCGGCCAATCCCAAGAAACTTCGAATCTCGGTTGGCGAATTTGGGATCTCCCACTTAGAGATAGCTTCAATCTTAGCGGGGTCTAATTGAATACCATTCACGTTGATAATATGACCAAGAAATTGCACCTCGTGCAACCATAACTCACATTTCGAGAACTTGGCGTACAACTTATCGATTCTAAGAATTTCAAGTAAGGTTCGAAGATGATTTTCATGATCGTTCTTAGACTTAGAGTAAATGAGTATGTCGTCAATGAAAACGACAACAAATTTATCCAAGTAAGGCTTGCAAATACGATTCATCATGTCCATGAACGCAGCCGGCTCATTAGTAAGTCCAAATGGCATAACAGTGAACTCATAACGTCCGTACCTTGTTCGAAACGCGGTCTTTGGAATATCTTCGGATTGAACTTTGAGTTGGTGATAGCCAGAACAAAGATCGATTTTTGAAAAGAAGTTAGCACCTTGAAGTTGGTCAAAAAGATCGTCGATTCGAGGAAGTGGATATCGATTCTTGATTGTGACTTTGTTGAGAGATCGGTAATCGATGCACATACGCATGAGTCCATCCTTCTTTTTGACAAAGAGTATCGGCGCTCCCCATGGTGATGAACTTGGTCGTATGAATCCTTTCTCGAGAAGCTCATCAATTTGTTTCTTCAATTCTTTCATCTCGGTTGGCGCTAGGCAATACGGAGCCTTGGCGATCGGAGCAGTTCCAGGAATAAGATTGATCCTAAATTCTACTTCACGATCAGGAGGAATGCCGAGAAGTTCGTCGGGAAAGACATCGGCATAGTCAGAAACAATAGGAACATTTTTGATCTCTTTGGGTTTTGATTCTTTGGTGACGTAGGCCATGAATGCTAAGCATCCTTGATTCAAACATTTGTTAGCCCTTATCAAAGAGATTAGGCTAAATTGGTCAGCGTCTTTATCCCCTTCAATTCGAATAGTTCGTTTATCCGAGGATTAGAGTTCAACAGTCTTGCTATTGCAAAGGATACAAGCATGATTATCGGATAGCCAATTCATACCCAACACAACATCAAAACCAACAAGAGTCATGGGTAGAAATTGAATTGGTAAAACGTAACCAGCTAATAAGATTTTTCCATTTTCTAAATCTTCGGAGATTCTAACAATTTCGCCACTAGCGGTCTCGACGCTTAGAGTTTTATTAAGTTTGATTAAAGGTTCGTTTAATAGACAACAAAATTTATAATCTGTAAAACTTAAATTGGCTTCTGAATCAAACAAGACTCTAGCATAAGCATTGTTAACAAGGAACGTACCGGTAATGGTTTCCGGCATGTCGGCCGCTTTCTTCGTATCAAGGACGAAAACTCTTGCATTGCCCTTCTTGGGCTCGTTCTTTTGACCGCTACCACCCGCACCACCAGTCGCGGGCCTATTCTTGGGGCACTCGAAACTGAGATGTCACATCTCCTTGCAGTTATAGCAGGTCATCTTTTTTTTCCAACAATCGGCCGTGGCGTGGCCGGGTCTGTGACATGATTCACAAAGTCGTGGAGTTAAGTGGCATCGACCCCTATGGTATTTCTTGCAATTTTTGCATTGTGGGATGCCGGGGTTGAATCCAGACCTTCGTTGGTCAACTCCTTTACCCTTGAAAAGGGTATTTCCTTCCTTCTTTGGGTCTTGCGTTGTCACGACCCTCATGTCCTCTTCTTTATTGCGGATCATTCCGCCCATCAAGTACCCAGCCAACTCCATTGTTGAGTCAGCGATTTGTGGAAAGTGTGACCTTACCATATCACGAATTTCTCGTGGTAATCCCCATATATAGCGTGTAACCTTGCTGGATTCCGGGGTAACCAGCTGGGAACCAATCGGAAGAATTCGTGGAATTTTGTATTATACTCACGAAGGTTTGTTCCGACAACCTTGTGAGATAGAAATTTGGTTTGAATCTGGTCCGTTTCATGCATTGGACAGAATTTTGACATCAGCAACTCATTGAACTCTCTCCACGTCATGCTATACATCACCTCCCTTTCTCTACTCAGAATCAACGTGTTCCACCACTCTAGGGCCTCACCTTTAAACATCAGGGCAGAGTATTGAATCTTTTCTTCTTCTGAACAATTGCTCGTAATCACGATTGTCTCCATATCTTCAAGCCACCTTACGGTCGTGATGGCTCATTTATCCCCATGGAATTCTTTCGGCCCGTAGTACTTAAAGTCCTTGAATGAACATCCACCTATCTTGAGTCTTTTGAATTCTTGACGAACCCCACCAGCAGCGTTCGATTCATGCACGCTTTCATCCATACGTGAGGTTCTAGTACGAGGTTTGGAAATAGATTTTCGAGAAGGATTTACGGAGTGAGAATGTTTAGTTTGTCTAGATTGGGATCTATTTTCGGTTTCAGCCCTTACGGCATCTTTGACTATTCTTTGGATTTGTTTCATGTATTTTTCAGGAATCGGTTCTTCTTTTTCGTTTACGGGTCCCTTTCCTTTTTCTTCTAGTTTTTCGGCTTCCTTTCGGGAAGCCTCAAAGTTATTAATTTGTTGAGACATTTTATCTTTTTCTTTTTATTCTTTAGATCTAAAATTTAACGAATATTCTTTATTAAACACACATTTTATTTCAACATTGGTATATACCATACAAGGTATATACAAGGATTATTACAACACCATATATATATACATTCATACTCGATGTATATATATTCTTATCCATACATCACTTAATACATTACACACAAACTAGATTACACACATATACTTTATCTCTTGAAACACGCCATCACCACTACCATCTCAGTCCTTCAAAAATTTCTTAACAACCCTCGTCTGTTTGTTGCATTTGTGAAGAAGCTTCTCTCCCATCTTCTTCTTTTTCTTCCCTTCCTCAACCACCTTATTTCTCTAAACATCAGTCTCGTGTAAAGCGCTATCCAGGTGTTCTTCAAATGACTGCGGAATAACGTCGGGGTATCCATATTGTGGAGGTGGGTCGCGGTAACCCAATGTCACCATCTCGTAATGATTCCTCGGTTCAGGATACGGGACCACAGTCATTTCAGATGCAAGGTAGAAGAAGGTATTTGCAGCTTTGTTTTGCTCACGAATCTCATCGGCTTGCTCTTCTTCAGTTGGGATTACACCTTGGAACGGTGGGAAGCTTGACGAAGCTTGGTTCTTAATATTCTCAAGATACTGAACATACGGATCGACGGAACCGTAGCTTGGGTTGTGGGAAGTGAGTGATCCATCAATGGATGTTGATACCTCGTTAGGATTGTCAGGATGCTCTTCTTCTGGTTCGGACTCTTCCACAGGATCCTCCTCTTCTTCCTCCATAGGCTCTTCCTTCTCTTCCATATATTGGGTGGTCTCGTTGATTATTGCGGGCATTTTGAAACTCTCGTAAGGCATCGTCACCCTCATTCTTGGTTTGCGGGATGATCCTTCGCCATTGTTGGGTCGTGAGTTGACTTCGAGAGCGGTAGAGCTTCCAATATGCCACCTTCGTTGATCGGAGTGGCATTGCATCCAGTAAGAGGACGGGGACTTTGGTTCTTCCTTTATTGGTCGGTTTGAAAGGAAGGCATAGGATGGATGTGGATTTGGTAAGTATCCAGTGGGATAGTATTGCGGGATCTCTGATGGTTGATAAGTGGGGATCTCCGATGGGTGATACGTCGGTATTTTAGATGGATGATATATGGGCATTGTTGGTGGATGATAGCTCGAGTGTCTTGGTGGTTCGATTTATTTGGGTGGGCTATCGGGTAGTTTAATTGGGCATTGCTCAGTCCTGGGGAAGTATATTAGTTTGGGACGTTCAATGTATTGGTCTCGGCTGAAGAAAGCCTCAAAGTAATCTTCACTCATGACGTCTTTTGGGAATTTGTAGTATTTTCTTGATCTTCTTGCTTCACGATCATAATACTCCATTAATTTCTCATAAGACATCTTTGATGGGTGGTTTAGAATGTAGGAAAGAAAGGGTTACCAGCCAATCTTATCCCTATTCAAATAAACAAGTAAAATATTTTCCTATGATTTTGGATCGAAGCTTGGTATTGTTTTATGATGCCCAATTCGCTAAGATCGATGGCTCTAATACCAACCTGTCACACCCCCATCTTAGGTCTAGGCGTGTGACTCGACAGTTGGTACCACATTTGTAAATAAATCAGAGTTACGGGTTTAAGCGGAAGACTTTATAAAACATGTGGATTTAAGATTTAATATTTACAATACAAAAGATGGAAAAAAAGTTCCATATAAGTTTACTTGTTTAACAAAAATCATCATATTTTAATATTTAAACAATATTATCCGAGCCATCGGATTCTTGAGCCCTTCGTCCTTCAAGCTCTATTCTTGGTTACCTGCAAAATGTTATAAAAATACGTCAGCAATGATTGCTGGTGAATATACTGACGCTAAAATATTTTCTTTTACTTTGTTACCCCTCGAGGGTTACGCAAGCCTCGGCCCATCTTGGCTTAGGAATAACAAAGTTAAAACAACATCATTATAAACTCGAGTCTCTACACTAAATCACCCCAGAAAAACACCCCAGCGTTTCAACATACTTAGGTGCCATAAATATACACTAGGTCATTCTCACTCGAACATACTTTGGTTCGGCCCATCGTGGCTGGAGGTCGTGACCAGGCGTTGTGCGATGTGCCCACCGCATTAAACCACATATGTAAGGATCCAGACAAACGTATACTACAGCCTGAGGGCTAGGCTCTTACTCTTATTCATAATGTTTTTAGAGACATTTGGTCTCATATAAAGTTTTACACATAACACATTTATTTGTTTGAAAACAAGTTTGTAAAAGTGGGTCGTATTCACCTTTGATTGCGATCGGTTTCCAACACCGTCCTTGAGTTCTCTTTCTCGCTATCTCGCACCTATAGTACGAGTATAACCATTTGTTAGTCGGATATACAATCCGGCTTAAGACCTTTAGTCTTTACTTTACCTCTATGAACCTTTAGTTCATTTCTCAATTACTTGAAAACTTTTAGTTTAAAAGTATTGTTTATAAACCTTTAGTTTATTATTAAAACCCTACGTTTCTTTTTCTTTAAGAAACGTATTCTTTTCTTTATTATTTAAGAATACTCATTATACTTGAATAATAATTATAACAAAGAATTATATAACACACATGTATATATACATTTCTTTTCTTTCTTTCTTTTCTTTGTTATTTCTTTTATTCTCGAGGTATTGATTATAATTTCGACTTAGGGCTTAAGCCTTTAATATAATATTATATTATATTCATTTGACATTACGCCTAACCTTGTTGGCGTTTTGGAAACCCTAAGGATTTGAGCAGCACTTCCACGCCACTTGATCAACACTTCCTTACTTCAAATGAAATCACCAATCTTTATCACTCGTTGGCACGCTTCTCGAGACACCAACACTTCACGGCACGCATTCCAAAATGATCGTCGGGACGTCGGCATGGAATCACCTTCTTGATATACACGTCATCGGAAAATAGCACGAAAGTTGAGGTATGGCACGGGAATCGAGGAATCGGGCACGGTTTTCGAGGTGGATCGAGGGCACGTTTTTCGAGGTGTAGTGAGATTCTAGAGAGAGAGTAAGATACTGAATTTTGGTGTGAAGTTATGAAGACCCGAGGCTGCTATTTATAGGCAAAATCTGGTATCCCATCGCCGTACGCGAGGGACTCCTTGGCACCCGTCGCGTAGTGCGACGTAGCTTCGCACAGTCACAGGGTAGACCTGCCACGTGGCGACACGTGTCAGGCTTCATGCCGCGTGGCAACACATGGCAACAGACGGTGCCGCCGTGTGCCACGTGTCAAGCCACGTCATCGCGGTACGCGATGACGTAGGCTCACTAGCGATCGTGTATCGCTGTTGACCTCTTCTAGAAACTTTGACCAAGCCCCATCGCGGTACGCGATGGACTCATCCTTTGTCCAGTCGCGTATCGCGATAGGACAAGTAAAACAGAATTTTCATTTTAGCCCTTAGAGTTTGGAAATTGGCAGAATTAGTCCCTTAACTTTGGAAACTTGACATTTTTGGCCCGATATTCCCGTGATGTTACAATATTAACTTAAAAGGTTTTATATGTTTAAATTATATTTTTCTAATGAAATATTCATATGATTTCGTGGTGTATTTTCATACAATTTTCTTATAATCATGAAAAAAATGCACCTGATGATTTTATAAGTTGTAATTATATATGATAAGATGCTACATTATAAAAGATATAAAAAAAGAAAATCATATATAAAATTAACATGAACAAAACACGCGTTTGTATTATAGTTTCGAAATAGACTAATGAAAACTCCATGGATTCATAAAGGGTTGAATTAATATGCGAGATTAATAAAATTGTTAATTATTCATAATTTTTTCGTCTTTATCATGTTAGAACTATAACTATCATTCTATAAATTGATTTAATAATATATATACATATATATATGATTTTATTAAAGAAATATTTTGATTGAATTAACATAAATTCCTGCATATTTTTAATCCATATAATTTATGTATTTATTTATTTGATTAAAGGATGTATTGATATGTTTTGATAACGCTGACATATATATGTTTTAATTAAAAAATAAAATACTTTTAGCGGGAAACTTATGCTATGAAAAATTTTCAAGTGACATGTGTCCCAATTATTTTCGTTTATTATAATAGGTAGATATTATAGAATATATTAATAGAGTTTGAGTATTATAGTGTTAGCATAATTAGGAGATTGTATTTGATTATGTTTCCGTGTATTTATCTCATTGTACTCATATAAATTTGATTAATAATACATTATACCTTACGAGGTTTTCATTATTTTACATTATTAGAAAATATTATAGAATATAGTATTAGATTTTTAGTATTATAGTGTTTCCATAATTAGGAGATTGTATTTGATATTTTGATTATGTTTTCTTGTATTTATCTCATTGTACTCCAATATATAGTTGATTAATAATACATTATAGTATTATACTTATGGGGTTTTCACTATTCTACATATAAAGCATATTAGGATGATATAATTTCTAAATGCAAATAATATTTAATAAATTTTTATGGGATATTGGTTTTAAATACTTCCAACTTTGACCCACTGGTAAATAACACTTTCAACTTACGAAATGTTCTCCAACACTCCCAACTTTTAACATATTTTCTTCTGGCATTCCCGGAGTAACGAAACACTAACTTCGTTAGTGTTTGGGGTAAAAAAATGTCATTTTTCAAAGTTCAAGGGATAAAAATCAAAATTGTGTTTATTATATATTTCACATTATTCTCCACCCACCACTACCCCATCTTCCTTGCCACCACCGCCACTGCAGCCACCCCACCTTCCTGCCAACAACCACCAACCACCACCGCCATCGAAGACCACGACGAAAGAATTTGTCACCAACACCGTCGTACTTACCCTCGTTACCAGATCTGAGGTCAACATCTTACCCTACCACCGCCCTGCTATCATCACCATCTTCGGCCGACCCCTACGGTTAGTGCACCGCTATCATCATCTCCGCCACTCACACAAACACCATCGCCATCATCATCTCTGATTTTTGGACATTGAAATTGGGGGTTTTGTTGGAAATTAAATTGCTCAACAGTTGAAATTAAAGATCAAGATTAGTAAGGCAAAGGTAATTGTTGTACATATGTCATCTTGAAATTGGGGGTTTTGTTGTAGTGATAAATTTTAAGGTCTTATATACCATCATCATGAAAGCTGCTAAACTTAACCACAAGATGGTACAATGAATATGAGGCGTCGATGTATTCTGTCAGTAGTGGTGGTGGTTGGTGGCTGCCGGTGGTGGTTGGTGGCTGCATTGGAGGTGGTGGGAGGGAAAAGGGGGTGGTGGTTGTGTGGAGAAGGATGTGAAATTTATAATAAACACAATTTTAATTTATCCCTTGAACTTTAAAAATTGACATCTTTTTACCCCAAGCGCTAACGAAGTTAGTGTTTCGTTACTTTGGGAGTGCCAGAAGAAAATATGTTAAAAGTTGGGAGTGTTGCGGAACATTTCGTAAGTTGAGAGTGTTATCTACCAATGGGTCAAAGTTGAGAGTATTTAAAACCAATATCCCATTTTCAATCAATGTCTAAACGAACATAAAAAAACTTAAAAGAATGATCATAAAAGAACATTAACAAATAAGCAGAATAATTAAAAACTCTATAAAACTTCCACCATTGACTTTTTATTGTTTATTTTACCTTTGCTGATGTATTGAAGTTAACTATCACCACTAATTGGGTTATTTGGGTTTTGAACACCCCTAAACATGATGGTATACACCATTATAGAGAGATATACTATCGTATATCATATGACTGATGGATTAATGTAATGGTTGGGGAGGTGTTTATCCAAACGTTTTTCATAAGATATGGGTATATTTTATCGAATCCATGGGTGATGTTCTCGCATGTTGCTCCTCTTGTTCATTCACAAAGTTTTATCCAAATCAAGGTGTTCATCAGTTTGGATACTGATTTTGAATTATTTTTAACCTAACCAAAAACCAAATAATCCGAATTAGAAGTGTGTATAAATGAACAAAATACAACCGATTTTTTTGCTTGATTATCCTATTATTATACGGTTTGCTCGATTAAATTTTGTTCGGTTATCCAAAATATCCGAAAATTATTCGATATTTATAAATATTTTTTTGTTATTTAATAATTAAACAAATATTCGAATAGTTCGGATATCCGAAAATTATCCTTTGCGTCCACCCATCCATCAAAATTGTTTATTTAAAACTAGCTTTTGAACCCGTGTATTACACGGGATTTATCAAATGATAAAAATAAATAAGTTCCTTATTTCAATTGAAATACCTATGAATTAACTTAATGCACAAAGTAAAACTTATGAATTGTATATTTTCTTTTCAGTTCACGACTTATGAAATGTATATTTTTCATATTTCACCACGTGTACTACACATGATAGAAAATATGAACTTAATTAATTTATCGTGTAATAATATTTAAAAGATAATAATTAATGTGTATAGACAATAATCTAGATCATAATGTCATTAAACAATATAAATGCATACATAAAAACATATATTTTCTACAATGCTGAAAAACAACCACCAACCTAAAGGGTTAAGTAAATGAGGGGAAAAAAAACTATTTTATCCCTAATGGAAAAATAAACAAAAAAGAGTTTACGAAAAGTACTAAAATAGCATGATTTTGGAAACGCTAGGTGTTTATTTGCATGGAATTTAAAAAATGTACTAAAGTTGCATAGTTGGTCAAACCCCGAGTATGAAAAGGCACTTAACTCAATGATGTATAAAATCCACACTCTGTTATAACCCAATTGACAATATGATTTTGACATATGACCCATAAATATTTAGAATGAATGAGATGAGAGATTAAGAATTAAGAGAAATATAGGCTTGACAAATATAAATTTAAATGAGCTAAATTAGGCCCACATAAAAGAGGCACCGACGATGCATGATAGGGGTTTGATGTTGCCTGCCGTGCACGTCTTATTAGTTATTAATCGTATTACAGTTATAGTTTGGCGATCTCATCATATTCTTCTTCATCAGATCTCATCAGTTAATGATAATAATATTAATGGCGCCAGTGTCACCTCTGGCGAAATACAAGCTGGAGTTTCTGGGTGATCAATCCGTGGGCAAAACCAGCATCATTACCAGATTCATGTACGACAAATTCGACACCACTTATCAGGTAGGCAACTATGTATAATAGTTTTGGTCTTGTTAACTTTTGTGTGTTAAACCTGTAAATATATTCTATTCTTCTTTGAACTTCATACTCTCCCGGGAGATACAAATTACTACAAAAATTTTAAGGTAGAGAGCCACCTAGGCCCAAACTCAATAATAATCATCCGTATGTATGTCTATTAATTATATCATTCCCCTCTACTCGACCGACTGAGTTTGGTTAATTAAGCCAAGGGATTCCAAAAGCCTAATTAATGTAAGTCCCTCATCCCATTGAGCCAGAGAATGAAACCTTCCTAATTATAAAGGGACAATATGTTTAACTGGTGTGTTTGTTTTATATAATAAATATGTTTCCATTGTTCTTTTTGGTGCTTAGCCTTTTATAATATAGAATCAATGAATAAACACATGCCCAGTTGAGTTCACGCTTACATTATTTCTTTACATTAACTGCAGGCTACCATTGGCATTGATTTTTTTGTCTAAAACAATGTACCTTGAAGACAGAACAGTTCGGTTACAGCTTTGGTAAGTTTATGGCAGTTTTTTCTTTTCTTTTGGCATTGAATATGTTATTTGTTTACTTACATTTCACAACTTAAGGGATACTGCTGGGCAGGAGAGATTTAGGAGTCTTATTCCAAGTTATATAAGAGATTCACCGGTTGCAGTGATTGTTTATGATGTTGCCAGTAAGTTACTATTTCACTTTAGGGTAAGAGTATCGATGAGAGAGAATGTAGTGAAGGTTGGTCAGAGATGATGGTGGTGGTGGAGGCTGGTCGTGGGTCGCCATCGTACTGGTGGCCGAAAAACCGACTGTGACAATGATGGTTATTCTAGGAAAGTAGAAGACAGTAGCCATGAATAATTTTTATGCCGGAGGCTGTTACCGTAACCACAAATCATCTTTCAGATAGGCAATTTTGGCTTTGAAAACCAACCTTAACCTCCACGATATTTCAGATCTGCAAGGTTTCTGATGGCGTCTGGATGATGGTGGAGGAGTAGCGGTGAACTGGTGGATGGTGATGATGGCGGCTGGACGATGGTGTAGGCGTGGAGGTGTTCTGTTGGACGGCGATGATGGCTACTGGAATATGGTGAAGGTGTAGCGTGTTCTGGTGGACGATGATGACAGTGGCTGTGGTTGTCTTTAGAGAGAGAAAGAGGAGAGAGGGAATGTTCAGAGAGAAAGGTATAATATGTGTTTTAGTTTTTTGTTTTTTTAATTGATATATTTGTTTAATTAAATAGGTAAAGTTACAAAAGTATCCTTACATGCCTTGCACATGACCTGAGTTAACGAGAAAAACTAACTGGGTTAGTGTTAAAGGACAAACGGTGTAGCATTTGGAAACGTAAATGACAAATTATGTTAATTTTAAAGATAAAGGATAACCACTGAAATTTGGTGTAAACATAAAGGACAATTTCTATAATTCTGTCTATACTTTACCTGTGAAACTGTGATATTTCTTGGGTCCTACTAGAGACACCACCCAAAAGTAAAAACACCAACCAAATCCGCCACATATCGGGCGATGTGTGGTGGATCACAGGTTTTTGTTCTATTATGTCAAAAGCTTTTATCTTATTATGTGTGTACCCTATCTGTGACGGATTGGGCGATCAGCCACATATCGTGTACACGTCAACCTCGGACTATCAGATCAGTCAAACATCGTATACGATCTGCCACGAATCGGCCGATAAGCCATGAATCAAGTCAATAATTTAATTTTAAGGCCTCCGTCTCCCTTTATCTATATATATATTATGCATGTTTGTTAAAATGTAGAAAGTTATAGAAAGCATATGGATTTATATGATATTTTGTTTGGTGACAGGAACGACGAGCAGTCGGGCTACGCATACAACGATCAACCGGAGCAGTCGGGCTTGCCAGATTTGAATGAACTTCCAGACTCGAACCATGAGTCGGGGTATGGAAATATCGAGCAGTACGACTTACCAAATCTTGACCAGGTTATTTAGTGTATTTATATAGTACAATAGTGTGTTAGTTATTTTTAAAATATCATATGTTGCCATTATATTTTATCAGGATGTATCATATACGGCGGTAGTCACCCTTCGTGGCCGGAGGATAATAGGACATCGCCGAATGGTCAGTCTTCGCAGCAGTTACATATAGACGGTCCGTATTATGGAACCCAGAATTCGTACCAGTTACCTTTAGGAGAGCAACCATACATGTCAAGACCAGTCATGAGCAACGTCGTTGATGGCATTCAAGAGGCTCATGGCGAAGGAGGCGATGACGATGTTGATGATGATGATGATGATGTTGATGATGATGGTGATCGTTACATACGGGAGACAACATGTTCCTATGTAACTAATAATGTAGGACCTATTTTTTTTTAAATAAAACTTATTATTATTCTTTTTCAACACGTTACAGAATATTACTTTGTTTACATTGCTTGATATCAGTATTTTAATTCTGTTGATGAGTTGGTGGATTGGGTTAAGAAGACAGGACGGGAGCATGGTTGTGTTATCTCTGTCCAACGTTCAAGGAACAAAAGTGTTGAACTTGTATGCAATCGAGGCGGGGAACCAAAACTCAAGGCAAGGGTGAGACATACCGGGAGTATTAAAAGGGGTTGTCCATTTAAACTTGTCGGGAGGTACAACGCACCAGGTGATTGTTGGAAGCTAGAGGTTGTCAACGAGACGCACAACCACGATCCCGTTTTGTTTGAGGAGGGGCACCCGGCTCTGAGGAAACTGACCGAAGAGGAAGTTGATATGGTTGCGAAGTTGCATAGGCAGGGTCTGAGGCCTACTAAAATTAAGTCAGCCATAAAGGAACGCTCTCCCGGTAATAAATGTATTACTAGGGACATATACAACGTCGTGGAGCTTGTTGATGACCAAAATAAAATTGGTGACACCCCCATGCAGGTACCTTTTGTTAGAATATTACAGTATAATTTTGTAAAACTCTTTTTAATATATATTATTTTGTTTCATAATATATAAAATATATATATTCTGTGAGATTTAATAAGAAAATTATTTATAATATTATTTTATTATATTATTTTTATTATAATTCTGATCTTTAATAAGAATATTTGTAATATTTAGTAATTTTTTGTTAAACCCAACGTAAGTACTTGAAACTTTCTTCAAACCCATGGGTTTACCTTTTACACATGAGAGAATCATTTCACCAACACGACGGAGAATGTTTTCTTATGTCACGAGAAGTCGCATACCATGTGGCGTGCGTTCCCAGATTTGTTGTTGATTGACACGACGTACAACACCAACATGTACAAGTGGCCATTTGTTCGGTTTGTTGGTGTGACGTAGACATCAAAGACTTCCTGTATTGCGTACGCGGTTATCTTTAGGGAGCAAGAGTGTAACTTCACATGGGCCCTGAAACGACTTAAAGACATGCTCGTCGATTGTAGGGAGTCGCGTGTCATCTTGACTGACAAGGACCAAGCCTTGATGAAATCTTGTGAAATAGTCTTTCCCAATGCTACCAAAAATATTTGTAGGTGACACATCATACAGAACATAAAGAAAAAACATAAGAGTCTTTTTCAGACAGATATCTTTGAATCATTCTCTTACTGGTGGAAAGTACTGTACGAGTCGCCAACAAAATCTATGTTCGACTACAACTACGGTCAAATGGAAGCAACGTTAGCTGGGCACGACAGACGTGGTAAGTCTTTGTCCTGTATGTACACATGATTTTAGATTCTAGTTGTACATTGCCTAAATTGTTTTTTTTATTATTTGTTTGTAGAGGCTTGGTATTATATTCGCGACAACTGGTTGGTACCCTACAAAGAGAAGTTCATATCCTGCGGGATTGACGATCGACTAAACTTCGGCGAGCATACAACAAACAGAGTAGAGGGCCAGCACGCGAACTTGAAGAGATACCTTCCGAGGCCGAAAAATTCGCTAGATTCTATTGCGGCGTTTGCCCTTGAAGTCGTGAATTCCCAAATGGAAGAAATCGGTGTGACCCTTGAAGACTCCCGTGTTAGGATCAAGAAGTACCATAAGTTGACTTTGTTTGAAAAGCTACATAATAGGGTGTCACTTTTTTCTATCGCTAAACTTGACAAAGAGCTGACTTTGCTTGACACATTGCAAGATACTGGGGCGGAGTGCGACCACCGGTTACAAACATCCTGGGGCTTGCCGTGTGCTTGTAAGCTTAACTGGTACACTATTAACAATATATGTATTCCATTAAAAGACATAGACCCCTTTTGGAGGAAGCTCGATTTCAGTCCGGCGTTTGTTCGATACGAAGAACCAGACTATGAAGCGGAACTGGAATATGTGAAAAAAAAAATTCTAAGACTAAACAACCGAATGCAAAAAAAAGTCTATTCTCAAAGATAATGTATGTTCTTCTTGGGAAATCAAACAAGGAGGAGCCTGAGAAACGAGAGGACCCTAGGGGGCGCCCAAATCTAAACCAACAAGCCACAAAAAGAGAAACCCCTAGACAGAGCTCGTACTCCCCGTCCCCATCAACTGATCCCCACAGACACAACTCGTACTCCCCGTCCCCGTCAACTGATCCTTGCAGACACAGTTCGTACTCCCCGTCCCCGTCATTTGATCCCCACAGACACAGCTCGTACGCCCCCTCCCTGTCACGGGAACCAACACCCGAAACCCCCACACATTCGTTGTCGCGTTCTCAATCTCAGTGTCAGCCCCGGTTTAAGATACCTAAACCACCGAAACGTTCATCTAAAAAGCAACAGACCGCAACCGACCTTGGTTTTCCATTACCGCGTAACCCAAAGACGTCCCAATCATAGAAAGTTATAGGCACATCATTCCCACCTGGGCATACCCGTTCATCTCAGGAATAAGCGATGTAAAGCCAGATGGTAATTGCGGTTTCAGAGTAATCGCTATCAGCTTACGCATGCGTCAAATGAACTAGAAGGAGGTCAGAGCAAGCATGAGGATTGAGATGGACACTAACCAATCATGGTGGAGGCACAAGTTGAACTACGATATAACCGGTAATTATGAAGCGGTTCATGATTCATTGGACTACTCGACGTCCGCTTTATTCCAGCAAAAGAGTAGCTGGTTTAGGTAACCTGGGCACGGACACGTAGTGGCTTAGACTTATGACTGTGTTCTAATCAATCTCCATCTGACTTCCAGTGAGAGTTACTTCCCTATGAGAATGAGTCCGGAACCACCATCTCAGATTCCGGTAATAGCAATCTTAAATGTTAAAGATAATCATTGGCTCAACATACAATTAGAAGGCAATTTCCCCGTGTCGTTACCAACACGTCAATGGGAAGGATACGCCAATGCAATGAGACACGAATGGAAGTCTTTCTACGAAGATCGTATAAAAGAGTATCTGCGAATAAGGGAAACTTGGCGAGTGCATGATAAAATATATAATTTAAAAATAATATATTATTTAAAATAATATTTAAAAATAATATATTTTTTTAAAAAAATAAAAAATAACATGATAAAATATATAATTTAAAAATATTAAAATAATAATTATGAATAACATGTTTGTGTTATCAACAATTTTTAAATAAAAATAACATGATAAAATATATAATTTTAAAAATAATATTTTTGATAATATATTTTTTTTAAAAATAAGAAATAACATGAAAAATATATAATTTAAAAATATTAAAATAATACCAGAAATATCTTCCAAAAGTGGATCGGATCCGCCACTGATCGTCCGTTCCACCACGAATTCTGCTATAGATAAGGTCTATGGCTGATCGATCGATCAGTGGTGGATCTGATGCATTTTTGGAAGATGTTAAATAGCCACGGGTTATAACCGTTCAACTCGCCAAAACCACAAAAAACGCTTAACCTTTCACTCAAAACATCACCATATTATACCACCAAAACCACCACCACCACCAGAAAATAATGACGACGAGGTCCGAATATAGCATCTACACAACCATAATAATTTCGTTCAGAAATAGTGATGGCTGTGTAAAGGCTATTTTGGAGTCCGTTATTATTACAAAATAAAGTCCTAGATAAAACCATATGTTGGCGGAAAATAATGACGACGGAGTCCGAAAATAGCATCTACACAGCCATAATAATTTAGTTCAGAAATAGTGGTGGCTATGTAAAGGCTATTTTGGAATCCGTTATTATTACAAAATTATAAACTAGTAATTATAAAATAATATATATAAAATAAATTTTAAAAATATATATTTATAAAACTAAATACATATTAAATATAATAGTGGTGACTGTAATTTAATAGTAAATATAAAATAATATATATAAAATATATTTTTATAAAATTAAATATATATTATTTTAATAATGGTGACTGTGTAGATGCTATTTTGAACTTATGTGCTACCAGTGCAGCTGTCGAGAGCTGGCGGAACACTTTAGTAGTCCCCCTTCATAAATCCCAACAGTGTCCTTTATTGGGGATTGTGGCGATTGTGGGGATCAGCACTGGTCAGCCACATAATAGAGTCCCGTATCAACCTTCATGGGGTTTCCAATATCAATAAATATGGCACTGATGCGCCCACGTAGGGAGCATCGAGCAATCTTTGCTTTTTGATGAATTCGGTGTGACCCCAAATTGTCGCGTTGCTGATGTTAACCGATCAGTGACTCGATAAAATCAACAAGGGCCTCCACAACTGGTGGAGGATATATGCGGGCATAACGGTACCTGTATAGGGTACTTTATTTAAAGTTATCCCGTGTATCCTGGCGGATTTGACATTCAGGTGACTGGAATGCTGCGACTGACAGAGACACGCGGGCATAATGATTATATCCCATTTTTTAGTGGGGCCACTACAAA
Source organism: Bidens hawaiensis (assembly GCF_021521415.1). Classification (NCBI taxonomy): domain Eukaryota; kingdom Viridiplantae; phylum Streptophyta; class Magnoliopsida; order Asterales; family Asteraceae; genus Bidens; species Bidens hawaiensis. The sequence goes on from NW_027498578.1 coordinate 26,638, forward strand.
GATCTGATGTGTTGATGCTATTTTTGGGGTGCTTATCTAGAAGAACTGCTAATAAACAAGAAGATGATTAGGAATTAGTCGTTGTATAGAATTTGATGTAATATCCAGTGCTTTTTGATGCAATTATTCAAATTTGTAATTTGTTATTGGTTTAATATCAAATTTGTATTGTTATTAGTATAAATCAGTTTATATTATGAATATATAATATTATTTTATATTGCCTCTTTGACTCTTAGATAAAAAAATAATTAAAAAAAAACTTAATTCGCCACAGATAGGTCAATCAGTGGCGGATCGATGTTCAAATATATGTACGCCATCTGGTAACAATTTCAAACATTACAAACACAAATCCTAACACACCGATTCCAGCTACTATCGTCGCCCTTTAACATAACCTATTCCAGATCGGACCCGACAACAAGTAAAATACTTGTATTATACTTTAGTTTGATATAGGTTTTGATTTAGACTAAGGGTTAGGGTTTGAGCATACACATCGGGTTTGGATTCGAATTTGCAAAATTGGTTGGATTCTGGGTTTGATAATGAAACGGGTTTGGGTTACGGGTATGAAAACGGGTTTGGGTTACAAGTTTGAAAATGGGTTTGGTTACGGGTTAGATAATGAAACGGGTTCAGTTACGGGTTATAAAACGGGTTTGGGTTACGGGTTTGATATTGAAACTGGATTGGGTTGCGGGTTTGATATTGAAACTGGATTGGGTTACGGGTTTGATAATCAAACATGTTTGGGTTACGGGATTGTTAATGAAGCGAGTTTGGTTTACATGTTTTTTAATGAAATGGGTTTGGTTTACGGGATGGTTAGAAAATGGGTTTGGGTTACGGGTTTGATAATGAAATCGGTTTGGGTTACGGGTTTGACAAAGAAACGGGTTGGGTTACGGGTTTGACAATGAAACGGGTTTGGGTTACGGGATTAGCAAAGATGGCGAATAGATGGCCAATAAAAAAAAATAAACATTATATTTATATCTTAAACATAGGTGGCTAATAGATACGTTGAAGGGGATGAGCATCTTGATGGGTACGCGAATTTGAGGTTTGAACCGGAGTCTGAATACCATATCCGGTTCACGCAGCTTCGGAAAATGGCGTCAAAACCTACCTCGACCTTGTCTGAGCGGTTTATAAGCTCAGTTGGTTAAGTGGGCGTAAGACTTGGAACAATAACCTAGAGGTCGTGGGTTCGAAACCGATCCTAAGCGTCAATCGCCTTGCCGCTGAACGAGGCTGATTTACCTCTCACGTGATGGGCCTGGGACGGTCTGGCGTGGGCCAGATTGCTTGTCCGGAACAACACATTTTGGAACAATAAAAAGTGTTCGTGCGGAAGACAGGATAGACAAAATTGTTGGGAAGGATACACCGTGGGAGAGATTGTTTACCGCCCAGCAGCCAGCGTACCGGGCACTCATGCTAGAGTTTTACTCTACGTTCGTTTTCAGGTATTTTTTTTCCTTTTTAGTTAACTTGTAAAGTAGATTTAACCAACGTGTAAATATTGTTTCAGGCCACGCCCGGAAGGAGATCCGCAAGTCAAGATGTTGGCTGATGGTGCGGATACCCGTCAGGCGGAGGTTCGGTTCCATATGTTCGGGGTGGAGTGTTGTCTATCGACGGAGGAGTTTGCCTTGGCGCTGGGCTTGTACACACTTGAGGATTTAACCGACCATGTTTACACGGAGAGCATACACAACACACCAGATGACGTGTTGAGGCATTTTTGGACGGCGATTAGGGATACACCTTGGCCTATCATCAGCGAAGAATACGCGCCAGACTGCAAAGTCTCATCCATCAGGGACCCGTTGCACAGGTTTGTATATATATATGTATAATATAATATAATATAATATAATATAATATAATATAATATAATATAATATAATATAATATAATATAATATAATATAATATAATATTTTATTGTATTTTCGTACAGGTACCTACAAGTTTATCGCTCACACCGTACAGGGTCGTCACCTGGGGGCATATAAGTGCAACCTACATGACCTGTTTTTTTTTTTGCAATGCCTGCTTATAGGGAGATACTGCAACCTAGCTCGTGCTTTCGGCGACTACTTCGCCATTTACTGGCACAGGCAGGGACGCAGGTCGTTGGTCGGTGGCACGTTTGTTACGCGGATTGCGATTTCTATGGGTTACGGGGACCGACTGGAAGACCTACCAATTCAGCCGCCGCTTCCGCCGCGAAAGCTGGGCTGTTCACGGGCACAGGGCATGCGCATCGTCCGGAACATTAACGGCCGGTATCACCTGGTCACTGATTTGGATGCTGACCCGTACGACGAGGTCCCACTTGTTGAGCCTCCGCCAATCGAGGAGCCATAGGTGCATATTCAGGGCGCCGAGGTTGCCAATGCGGACGGTGATGAGGGCGAGGAGGACGGTGATCAAGTACGTTCTATTTTAGCGTTTAATTCCTTTTTTTAGTACCTTCGTGTTATTAACGTTAGTTTATCGTGTTCATAACAGCCACCACATCAGCACCTGCAACACGTTCCGCGTACACATCGCGCCGTGCGTTTGGATGCGGCCACCGACTCCCGGCTACGGAGACTAGAGCGTGACGTGTCACAGTTTCGCAGTCAGATGACCTGGATGGTTGGGTATATGTCTGCCCAGCAACATGGAGCCCAGTACACAGCACCAGCGCCACGTTTCGACGAGGAAGGGAGCGATGACGATGCGGGTGGTGCTGCATTTTAGATTTGTTTTTTGTATGATGTTACTTTTACCCGAACTCCTTTGTTTTTTTTTCGAACTCGTAATGTATTAATTACTATTATTATTATTATTATTATTATTATTATTATTATATAAATATGGTTATGCATTATGCTTATTTTGTTCGTTTTCAATTTAAAAGTTCTTGTTTGGTTATTAATTTAAAACTGATAAAAAATTGGTTACATCCGACATACAAAAAAAACAAACGTAATTCGTTATGTACTAATTATTAGTATATAAATCTCGTTCCTTTTATTTTGTACGTTTTTAATTTTAAAATTGTTGTTTCGTTGTCACCTTCCAAAACCCATCAAAAAATGGTTACACCTGACTAACAAAAAGACAAAACAAACAAAATAAAATAAATAAAACAAAAGACAACAAAATGACAAAAACATAATAAAATAACAAAAAAAGACAGCTAAAAGACAAAAAAACACATGTTTCCAAAACACCCACTCAATCCGTGGCTGATCGGCCGATGTGTGGCGGATTGGGTGGGTGTTTTGGAAACACCATATGGTGTATGTAAAAATCCCCTATTTCTTCCTTTTTGCTCTTTTTATTTCCAAAGGTATAATTACCAATATGCCCCTGTGGTTATCACTGCCAATAATCAGTCAATATTAGCATCTATATAACCAGTGAAATATAGGTATTGCAGCATCATAAACATATCTGAACTTGACTAAGTTCTAAACAGAATTGCAACAGAATCATAAGCAATTCCAAAACCTAATGTAAGCACAAACAACCATCAAAAAAAGTAATTCTTTAACCAATAATTGCTTTCAAGATCCATGAATAAAAGGCCAAATAGACAAGAAAGAAATGAAAATGTCATAAATGTACTAAGTTACCAAACAAAATCATAAATTTTACTAGATAAATGCATCCTTAACTCCCTTAATTACCTAAACCCATCATACCTTTCAGCAGCCAACCGTATATTAGGAGAACAACTAAAAAATGATCTTTCTATAGTTTGATTCTCCACCAAATAATTGAAAGCCGGTGGCATTTCATGAGGTTCCAAACCCATCAGTTCCAATTCTTAACAATTTCATCACCCATGCACTCGCGATGATGAACATATATCTTAATATGATTGTTGAGGATATGCGAGACATATATCTTAACTATTATGATCCATCCGAGTTTCTAGGTGACATGCCTACTAATCAGCGATAAAGAACTTATGTTGAAGGTCATGAACAACATTTTCAATGCTCTATTGAACGAATTGCAAACCTATCAAATTATATGACCAACCGGGAACAACTTCGTAATAGAGAAGCCATAAGGCTCTAAAAAATGACCTGATTGAGCATATATGACAAACGTTTTCTAGTGATGAATAACACAATAGTTTGTATCTTATGTATGTGCGATTATATTTAATAATGTTTGATTATGTTAATGCTATGTGATTTTCTAATATTTTTCATTTTATTGTAATTTTATCTATATATAAAATTTATATTTGCTTTTATATTAAATATAAATAATTAATTAGTTTCAAAAAATATTATTTTTAGTATTTCTAATATTTTATCTATAATAAAAATAAATAATTTTTAGTATTTCAAAACTAGTTCTGTTGACTATATTCGGCTTGACTTGACTTGGGAGCTCCTTATGAGGACATGATTCCAGATTGGGAGCTTCTCCCTGTATCAGGTGGAGACTTGCAACTCCTGATGTTGTGACCAAAATTTTCGTAGTTGCTTCATTTCAAACTCTGCCCCACTCTTGTCAGTCTGTCTCCTATAGAAAACACTTATTGACCCTCCTTTATTGTCATCTTCCTATTCATGTTAGATGCAATCTTCTTCTTCTTCTTCTTCTTCTTCTTCTTCTTCTTCTTCTTCTTCTTCTCATTCCGTGCCTCTTCTTGGGCCTCCTAATCTTTGTGAAAACAAAACAAAAATAAATTCAAACTGCTTAGCTATTTATGAATTCTTGCACATACAAGACTACTACTTACCTGCTTATCATGTTTTGGTGGAATTAATGTTGTTGGACATTCTGAACGGGTCCGCATATCAGGCCCCGGGATTGGCATGATTTATTGCGCATATACTTTCTTCCAAGTGTCTAACCAGCATGCTTCATCAACCCACTTTTCCAATGGACCAACATGGTTGTTATTTTGTGCCATGTCAAATAGAGCTGCAACCCCCCTGTCTACATGCATTCTTGTCAAATCCCACCTTGATGTATATCTCTTCTTGCATTAACAACATAAATTTTAACTATCACATTCAACTTATCTTGTCTGCATTAATTAACCAATATAGAAGGGACACTCATCATTCACATTACTCCTTTGTTTCCACTTAAAATTCCTTACCACACTATTCAACACACTCTGACTCTCATCATTAGAGTTCTCATAATCGTACATGTCAGGATTTAACCAGTTACCATCACTATTAATATTTGTGTCTTCATCCATATCATAATCAATGATAGCCTTATATAGTCTCATGACAAGTTCTACTTCCTCCAAAGGTTTTTCAAATTCAGCTGTATAATCAGGATCTGAATCACTACCATCTGATCCATCATATGCATAATTATCCTCTTCATCACCATCTCCACCTTCACTATCACACAATTTTTCATCATTTTGACCGGATACTTTACATGACACTATTTCACCCGCAGGCATGCTAAACGCACTATTAGATCCTAAAATTTGTATCAAATTGGTTTTGCCATGTTCAACATAAATTTCAACAATGTTACAACCACCTCTAACAATATCACAAACATCTTGAAAATGGTGACCTTAATCCTACGACTTTAGACCTAAATTTAAACAAACATACGGTTGTTTGAAAAGAAAGTAAGAAACTTTACCACAACCGTATTGTGACTTACAAACTATTTCTTCCAACATACCTTTATAAAATTTGTTAACCTTGACATAGTCAACAAAGCTTATCTTACCTCCCTCGTAACTTTTACAGCTCAGTACCAAACACGCCTCCATGGAACAGCTTTATGGTAAACATTGTCTTACCATCACTTGTAACAACCATTAATCAATTAATAACACTAATAAATTGAAAATTTTGCAAACAAATTAACCACTGATAACTTACCATACAAGTCATAGGGTTCACAATACTCACTTTCAGGTCTAATACTGTATGAACCAACCTCCATTTCTACTTCCACACCATTAATCGACCGAGAGAATTGATTATCGATTGAAGATTTGAGCAATAAATCATGGGGAGACATAGAGTTACGAAGCACGCCGACATAATTTCGACATAACTTATGTGCGAAATTGGAGGAGGTAATCTTTTAACAAGGATTTGTGAACAAAAAGACGGTCTTGCCCTTGTAGCTAACGGGTCAACTCACGGTTAACTGGCGGCCATTGATAGATTGAGCCCGTTTAAAAACAACAATCGCACAAATGCACAAATCAAGAATGGGATCTACAGAGTGCCCGTCCATCATAGGGGCACAAACCATAATTTTCTCTTAAATAAGTCAATATATTTGACGTTAAATATCTCACATACGTTACTATACTAACTATATTATATTTTATTACTATATATACGAAGATTTTATTACTAAATATACGGAGATGTGAAATAAGATAAACGGAAGAAAAACAAAATTAAAAGCTTGCCTTAACAACACAACTATTTATTTTAATTATAAGATAAAAGATGTGACAAATGACACACCTAACCTTATAAAATAAATAAATAAATAAATAATTAGATTTTAGGTTGAGGCATATTATATTACAAATTATAGGTTTATAGAAATCCTCAAATTCAATTTACCCCCAATTTATTATTTTAGTCACCAGTCAGTCAGTCCGCCACCACCAGCTCCGGCTGTCCGTCAGCCACCCACCTCAAACCACCATCACCTGCACCCACCGTAAATGATCGTCAAAACCTAAATTCTCTAACTCCAAAGTTTCACGGTTTGTGTCTGTTTTGTTTTTTTTTTTTCCCATTTTATGGTTTTTTTAATTGTTTAAACATATAATGATTTCAGTTTCATGTTATTTTGAATTACTTTAATTAGGATTATTGTAATTTTACCTAATTAGGTATTTGTGTTAATTGTTTGATGGTCTAATAGCAAATTAATCAGTTTAACACACTGTTTATGATAAAAATGATGCATTAGGTGGTTCGGTACCGATATCGCAGGCAAAAACAAAATTTAGTAAATAGTTAGGTACTTGGCGCCAGACGCACTCAAGGCACATAGGCCTCGCCAAAAAAGTGAGGGCCTAAGAAAGAAAACACACTTAAATAAAAAAAAATTAAAATACATTATGTATTAGTAAAATATCACTTTTCTTCATATGAAATAAACAAAAGCTATTGTATGATATAAATCGAATTAGTACCAAAAGTTCTAAAAGAGTCAAGATGTAATTAAGAAGATGCCGCCGTGTGCATTGACTCATCACCACCACTTGAGTTTTTCGCTTTATAGTATAATATCTTTTTCATCAGTTATGATTGTTTGCTAAAATTGCTTTTCTATATGTTTCATGCTCATTATTTTGTTCCATTATGGAACCTATCAGATTATCCAATTTGTCATTGTTTTGCACTTCCGCATGTGTTTATTATCTTTCAGTTCAATGCAATTTTAGATTGCTGAGATGTTTGTTATGGTACAATGCAGTTTTTTTTGGCCTTGTGAACGGTAATTTGTAACAGTCAATCAAGGGCGTGGTGTTGGTATGGCAGATGGGAAGGGATTCTTTTGGGTGGATGATGCTAATGATCAGACGCTGAGTACTGTGAAGCATAGGCGAAAGAAGTCGAAGAAGTTGGAGTTTGTTGGGTGGGGTTCCAAGTCATTAATTGAATTTCTACAATCAATTGGCAAAGACACCGGTGAAAAGCTCTCTCAGTATGACGTGGCAACCATAATTAATGAATATGTGCATACTTACAACCTTTTAAACCCTCTTAAAAAGAAACGGGTTGTATGTGACGAGAGGCTTCGTTTACTTTTCAGCAAGAATACAGTTCCCAGAAATAAAATACACGAACTGCTGAATATATATTTTGCTGAGAACAATGATTCCTCTGAAGACGATGATGATTTTTATAATTCAGACGATTATGAGGATGTTAACTTAAAATACAAGAAGCAGAAACTTTCTAGTTTAGAGAAAACTGGTCAAAAGAAGAAAGACCAGGCTCGGTTAAGCCGTTTTGCAGCTATTATACCCGATAATATAAAGCTTTTGTATTTAAAAAGGAGTTTAGTTGAAGAGCTTGTTAAGCACCCCGAGAGCTTTGAAGGGAAGTTGTTAGGTAGCTACATTAGGATTAAGTCTGATCCTATGGATTTCTCACAGAAGAACTCTCATCAGCTGCATCCAGTTACAGGTGCATTGAAGTTTCTATATTTACTGCTATCCCATTCTTTTTATATAGTCTGCCTGATGGGTGTGGCTCGGGCTCGGTTTGTTTACAAACCAAGCCGAGCCAGCTCGACTTGTTTGTCTTAACTGGCTGAATGTTGAGCTTGAGCTCTGCTCTGGCTCGTGGTTTGTGAGCCAACTCATCTATTCTTTAATAAAAGTTACACATATTGATGTATATAAAAAGAAAAAAAAATATTTTAAGCATACACATGATGCATAGTTAATGAACTACAAAATTTATAATTTTTATATATTAAAATTTGGCTTAAGTTTTAGCGGGCCAGATAAATGAGCCTAATGAGTGATCCAACAAGCCTAGCTTACTTAAGCTCGTGCTTGGCTCGTTTACAAACCAAGCTGGCTCAATTCCGCTTGTTTGACATTCAAGCCATTTTGAGCAAGCCTTTTTGAGCTTTATTCAAACGAGTTACAAGTCACGGCCTTTTTGAACAACCCTAAAAGTACATACAGGTTGAAAGTCGCCAGGAGGGAACTTTTTAGTGCATACAATTTCTTAATTTGTTTTATTTAACGAGCTAGATGGTTTTGTAATGATATTTTTTTTATAATGATATCTAATGCTATAATTGTTATAATTTTTTTAAAATGGACAACGAAGTGTTTTGAGGTCAACCTAACAAGTACCGTGCTAAAGTTTGACTCATTTTTACGTTAACCGTTTAGGACTTTTTCCCAGCATGCCAATCTTACCGTCTCTACCTATGTACCTTCACATTTATAATTAAAACATCTATTGTTTAATCATAACCTATTATTAATACAAGGCAAAGTTATCATTTCTTGAAGTTATCAAAATCGTAATTGACAATTTACTATTTGCTATCGTGAACTCGTGAAGTTGATTAATCATTTTGATAGCTATAAACCTTTTATTTTCTTGGATCAGTCCTTATTCTTGTTGTGCGCTATCTGTTGTTTTGCAGGGGTGAAAAATGAACCAGGAAATGGGGGTGTGCATGAAGTTCTCCTTCAGGTTCCAAACATGGCTAAAGACATATCTATACACATGCTGTCGGATGATAACTTCTCGAAGGTAACTTGCATAGTCAATGGCACTTGCAGTTTTTCATCATTTCAAAAATTAGTATAGAATTATGTATTTTTCTATAATAATTTATAAACCTTTCAAATTATGCCGTGTGACTAAAATATGTGGGCGTTAAATTGTTTTATAGCAGTTATAATTTAAGCATTTTCCTGTAATTCAAAAGCGAACGGATATGATGCAGCTTTGTATGTAGGCGTAGATGGAATGAGAAGTTAATTACATTCTTTTGAAGGAAACTATCTAAGAGATTACACACACACACACATACATATATATCATATATGTACTCGTTATGATTCTTGTAGAACAAGCGGAGGCGGTGATTTGCAGAACACTTTGATTTATGTGGGATTTTAAAATTAAGTGGCCTATTTATGTTTGAGTCCATGTTGAAAGTAAACAAGCAATTCAACCAAACTCATTCTTGAAAATAAGAGTTTAAACATAGCTTGCTTGATCTTTGAAGGAAAAGTTAAGATCATATTCGGTTTGTTTTCAAACCAAACAAAATAGTGAAAGAGATGATGTTTGTTGGCTATGGCTTCTACAAATATTGTATGACTGCATATATATGCAATTTTTGAACATTTGATTTCAACTCGTCAGCAATTAGCATAGTTCATGGTTCACCTCATGAGTGTTATAAAGCTATCACAATTTTTTAGTTAACCATTCATAGCTAAATAAATGGTTGTTTCTTTTCATATATTTAGTTACTTTTATTCCATAACTAGATAATGTACATTACAAGTATATTTTGTATCAACTATATTCTTGCCTATGTGTTTACCATTTACTAATCCAATGCACATTTTTGTTATTGCCATTTCTCTCGCAGGAAGAAGTTGAGGATTTGTGTCAAAGGGTTAAGGATGGGTTACTTAAAAGGCCTACCGTTGTAAGTTTCTATCTTATTCAACATGTTACTTACCAAGATGACTGCTTTTATGATCTTCAAATTTTTTCTTAATTCATTAAACTCTTATTGGTGATCTTGGTATGTTGGTAGGTAGAGTTTGAACAGAAGGCCCAAATCTTGCATGAAGAAATAACAAACCATGTAAGCAATGCTCGTTATGACCCATCAGAACATATGATTCTATATAACATAATAAATAAATTAATGCATAAACACGATTCAAGCTTCATGTATGTAACAGTTTATCATCTTGTTATTCTTTTACTTACAGTGGCTTCCTAGAGAACTTGACCATCTACAGAACCTCCTAGAGCGAGCCAATGAAAAAGGATGGCGCAAAGAATATCCTTTTATCATAATAATAAATATTGTATTTGGTAACCATGAGAACCCGTTAGATAAAACTCACGGGTCTAATACCCTACTAAGTGCTAACCAGTGGGAACCAGGAAAGTTAACATCTATTATCAATTCTCAAAATAGCTAAGATAATAGTTATGCAAAAGAACACATATGTCCTACTGTATAAAATAATAATCTCATTATTCAATAAAGCAATGATTAAAACAAAGTTTTATATTGATGCTTGATAAACCTCGCTCGAGTTCTTACGCTATTTGAGTATCTGGAAAGAAGAAAACGGCTGCAAACACCATCCGAGAAATCAAAGCTGTTAAGCGAGGTTCCAAAGGTGACTGCAGATTTATTAGAACCAGAAGCCACACCACAAGATCAAGAACATGATATAGACCAGCGCGATAATTCACCAATCTTAGTTCATGGTTCAGAAGCTGCAGGTATGTAATTATGTACACACATTTGATTACAAAACATAGTCTTATTTTTAAATAAAATTAGATTGGTATTGTGATAGGCTAATAGCTTTGCTATGTTATCATATTTAACACGATAAGGGTTGCACGAAACTGAAATAACCTAATCGTAATCTGAGTAACTGACGCAACTGAACTGAAATTATCAAACCCAATAAAAACCGACTGTTTTTATATTTTTTTCAAAAACTGATATTTTGGTTCGATTTCTGTTTCGCTATTAACCAAAAACCGAAAAAAACAAACCAAACTGATTGGAATAGAACCGGACTGATAAAATTTTGAAAAACGGTTTTAAGTTATGTATAACTAGTTAATTATTAAATGGTGTGGACCACTAGTTTTCGGTCCAAATGTGTAATAATCTGTTAATCATTAGATAACAAAGAAAAGGTCCCAAACCGTAACTGGAATAACCGACGTAACCGAACCTAAATCACCGAACTCTATAAAAAACAGGCATCTGGTTTTATGGTTTTTTAAAAATCATTTTTTTGGTTTGGTTTTGGTTTTGCTCATAGTTATTAAAAGCGATCAAAGCGCACGCCTAAGCGCAATTTTTAGGCGAAGCGGTGATTTCCCGCTTTTAATGCTGAAGGCGCATATATAGGAGAAATTTCTGATTATTTTGTTTAGTTTTTGATTTTTTCTGATTTTTTTTGACTTTTTTCTAATATCTTTTTATAAATCAATAACTGATTGATAAGAAATAGAATCACCTAAAAAATAGGTCAACTTACGTAATTTACTCCAAAATCATCTACAATTTTTGATTATGTATTAAATATGTTTTGTATATTCTAGTTAAGCTACATATATTTAAATATCATTATTTTAAAAGATTTTTGTTTTTGTATTGGTTAATGTTTTTAATTGTTAGTCGTATTGAATTTTAATTATATTTGGGGAGTAATAATAGCTTTGTATATCTATTACATATATATATTTTATTGTTTTTATTATTGCGCTTTTTTTTTCTCAGGCCCTCGCTTTTTTGCGCCTAGGCCCTAGGCGATGCCTATGTGCCTTGAGTGCGCTTACCGCTTTTGATAACTATGGTTTTGCTTTCAACCAAAAACTGAAAAAATCGAGAAAGAAAACGATTTTCAAATTATAAGAAATTAATAAATGGTGTATACCAAAAGTTTTAGGTCCTAATATGTAATAGCCAATTAATCATTAATTAACAAAAGAATTTTGTCTCAAATTTTGCAGCCCAAATTAATTATTTTGGACCGTTATTTTCTTTCAGCCCAAAATTTTCAAATCGAAAAAATCAAAACCGAACCCATTGTGAAAACCAAAAAAACGAGTTTTTGGTTCGATTTGAGACGAAAATCGACCCATTTTAATTGAAATGAACAAAACAAGGTCCCAAATCGGGTTTGACCCATCTGTCAATTTTGACACCTCTAATGTTTTATTATTTTATATACAGAAGATAAGGTGGTAGTTCTTAATGGAGTTGTTGAATGCAAAGCAGAGCCAACAAAGAAAGGGGGCTCGGAAGAACACTTAACAAGCTTCCAGTGGGTGGAAACCGTGCAGATGCCCAAAACCATAAGTTTTGGTCCAACTGTTGACTCTAAAACCATAAATTTCGGTCAAGCAGTTGACTTGATCAAAACAAAGAATACCGGTTCTGGAGAACACCTAACAAGCTTCCAGTGGGTGGAAACGGTGCAGATGCCCAAGTCTCGAAGCTCAGGCCAAACAGTTGACTTTAGCAAAATGTCAAATGTGATTGATCTATGCGACGACGATGCAGAGGAAACACATAAAGAGCAAGTGGTTGAAAAAACGCATGTGCAAGAAGACGAGTATGAATTCAGTCGCCCAAAATGGTTCTACCGGGACCCACAAGGTCAGTTTCAAGGGCCATTTTCACAGTTTTGACTTGAAATGCTGGAGTGATGCGGGCTATTTCATGTCTGATTTTAAGGTATGGAAAGAAGGCCAAACACCCGAGTCTGCTGTCTTGTTGACCGATGTGCTTTCTAGCAATCCCAGCAAATAGGATTTGTTGATTTTGACTTTACCAGTTAGTGATTTATGTTATGTTTCATGGGATTCTTTTAATTTAGTTGTGTTTTAGTTAGGTTTTTTTAATTTACTTTGATCATAGTTTACTTTAATATTTTTTGGTGTTTATGTAATAAGATGGATATATCCAGAAAACCTAGAACACATCTTTACTCATTTTAATTTGGCAAGTCCTCATTTCCTGATTTCTAGCAAGTCTTCCTAAGTCTTTATACTGTTGTCAATTCATAAACCTATGTTAGAAACTCTTCGAAGGTTATATTTTTTAAAAAAGTTTAGAATTTATAGAAATATTTCAAGTTTTATAAAATAGCTATTATAGATAGGGGATTTCCCTAGAAGCAACATCTATGCTCTGAAATAGAGATATGGTTTGTCTACACCCCATCCAGATCCCTGACCCTACTAATAGCAAACTGAAATAGAGATATGGTTTGTCTACACCCCATCCAGATCCCAGACCCTACTAATAGCTTTGCTATGTGTGTGATTTATACTAATACTTGTGCCTAAAACACTAAAGAAAAACTTCATGCCGATCAAAATCGAACTAAGTGTAGTTCTCTATGAAATTTTGCGCGGGTCTCTATTGCTTGATCTTTATTCTGGATTTAATATTGCGAGATTGTTCCTATGGTCTAGCCATTGATCTTCCATGAGTGTTGAACGTAGCTTTTAAAAGACTTAGTTTTGCATCTAAAAGGGCTAGTGGTGTATCTTGTTGCTCGTTTGCCTTCTATTTCCCTATATTAAACACTATAAATTAAATTGATTACTCAGCGAAATTTTTACCAATTCTAATATTATTTTATTTTTCAATACAAACGTGAAACGTGCTGAATGGTCAATATCACAGCCTATGTGGATGTCCAGGTGGAAATGAGTCAGCATTTATTTTTATGTTTTGCTTTAATTTTTCCGTTCCGAAGAATAAGTATGTGGTAGAGTAGTGGTTTACTTTTTCTTTGGAGTAGTTGTTGTTTTCAAGGATGTTGGTGTTGTCCACATTTATGTTTATTTGTTTCCTATTTAATGTAAGTTGCTTTAACAGTTTAATGCATTCAGAAAAGAGCAAACTTTTGGCTCACATTTCCTTTTTTCTTACTTTATATCTACACTCACAAAAGAAGCACTTGGTATCAGAGCCAATACCCATAATGCCTGAGTTACAGTTGATGGGTGGAGTAAAGAATCAGAATTACATATCATGGGCTCGTACTTGCAGGGTTAGGACCTGTGGTATGTTGATGTTGAACCACCGAGCAAGGTGCTTTTCTTAAATGGAGAATTAAGGCCGGGAAAGCCTTGTTTGTGCTGGAGGAAGAAGTGTTGAGCCACATACGAGATGCAAAGTCACCAAAAGAAGCTTGGGATGATCTCAAGATTCTGTTTTCAAAGGAGAACGACACAAAATTGCAATTACTAGAAAACGAATTGCTTTCCGTGTCACAAGTAGAACTCACCATTCCGCAGTATTTCCATAGAGTTAAAACTCTATGCAGAGAGATCAGCGAACTTGATCAGAGGCTAGAATCGGTGATATGAGACGGAAGAGAATCATAATTCATGGACTTAAACCAGCTTTGAAAATCTCTTGGCAAAGCAAATGCGATATATGTCAATGAAAGTTGTACCAAAGGTTGAGGCATAAGTCCTATTTGCAAATCGAACAAAAGGCAAAGGCCAATATAAAAGTTTTGAGCCCAACAAGACTGCTCGACCCACTAACCACAACACCAAAGGAAAATCCCAGTTTAAGAGGGGGTACGGAGTGGAAAAGAGTGAAAGTAGTAGCAATAGGAAGACCAAAGTTTATGGGAAACAGTTTCCTTTTCGATGTGGCCAGAAAGGTCGCATGGCCAAGGGAATGGCGCCGTCGTGAAAGAAGAAGAAGATTGGGAGGTTCAAGAAAACTCGGTTGCTATTGAGTTAAAAGGAGAATTGGAGTCTCAAGCCATAGAGGCTGATGTTTAAGAAGTCTCTGCCATTACAACATCATGTGTGTTGGCTGCCAATATAGAAAAGCAAAGCAAGAGTCAATTCATTCTTCAAATTATCTAGCGCTGCACCACTTTCTCTGGTGCATTCAGAAGTGTGGGGGCCAGCTAAACAAGCCTCGATTAATGGGCCATAGTATGCAGTGACTTTCATCGATGATTACTGATCTATTTTATGAAATAGAAGTCTGAAGTACCTGCAAAATTTAAAGGATTTGAATCAGAAGCTGAAAGAGAAGCGGGTCACAAGGTGGGTTGTTTGAGATCAGACAAAGGTGGCGAGTACATGTCCATCGAGTTTGATTTGTACCAGAAGCAGAAACGGATCAGGCGGAAATTTACGTGTTCGAACACACCCCAGCAAAACGGTGTGTCCGAACGTAAAAATCATCATTTAGCAGAAGTCATGAGATGCTTACTTCATGATAAGAATCTTCCCAAACGGTTTTGGGCGGAGGTAATGCGAACAGTAGGTTATCTTATTAACCGAACGTCTTTACAAAACCTACAATATGCATCGCCATTTGAAAGGTTATTTCAAGCTAAACCTATTGTTCATTATTTTCGACTGTTTGGGTGTGTATGTTATGTCTTTGTGCCTAATTATCTCCGATACAAATTAGAGAAAAAGGCACTATGGTGTGTGCTCATAGGATATGACCCGGAAAGGAAATGGTGGAGGTGCTTCAATCCTAATATCGGAAAGGTTCACATCTCTAGGAATGTCGTTTTTGATGAGACGTTCTCGTGGTGGGGAGCTGATCACTCGGTTATGGAAGATACAAAACAATTGGTTGAAGACTTGGAGTCGTCTTTGGTAAAGTGGCAAATGGTGGAAAAAGTCATTGAAAGTTCCAGTAACATCGAAGAAGATCAGCAAGAATCTATCCATAATGAGCCACGAGGGTCAGTACCAGAAACTGAGTTAAGGCGGTCACAAAGAGAAAGGCGGTCCAATCCAAAGTATGCAAATGTTGCAATAGTCGAAGAAGTATTTTGTGAATCGATTAACCTACCAACAAGCAAGTGAAATACAGGAGTGGATAGATGCAATGAAGGCCGAAATGGATGCCCTGGTTCGAAATCAAACTTGGGAACTTGTCCCAAAACCTGGTGACGTGGACCCGATCTCTTGCAAATGGGTCTACAAAGTGAAACAAAGGGCCGATGGAACTGTTGAGAGGTTCAAAGCTGGGTTAGTGGCACGAGGTTTCTCTCAAAACTATGGATTAGATTATGAAGTCACGTTTAGTCCGGTAGCGAAGATCACAATGATTTGTGTACTCTTAGCCTTAGCCGCGTGCAAAGGCTGGAAAATGTGGCAAATGGATGTTAATAACGCGTCCCTGTATGGGGAAATCGATCACGTTATTCACATGGAGCAACCAATGGTGTTTGAGAATCATGAGCATCCGGAGTACGTGTGTAAACTGAAAAAGGCAATATACGGGTTAAAGCAGTCACCAAGATCTTGGTTTGGCAAGATAGCTGAGTTTTTGGAGTTAATTGGGTAGCACTTAACCTCTGCTGATCATAGCCTATTTGTCAAGAAAATTGAAGACAAAGTGGTATGTACTCTTGTGTATGTAGATGATTTAATATTGACAGGTGATGTTTAAGAAGAGATTGATCTGCTTAAAACAAACTTGTGCACTCGGTTTAAGATGAAGGATTTGGGCAGATTGCAACACTTCTTGGGTATGGATGTGGGTGTTGTCCAAGATAAGTATGTAGTAGAGTAGTGGTTTACTTTTTCTTTGGAGTAGTTGTTGTTTTCAAGGATGTGGGTGTTGTCCAAATTTATGTTTATTTGTTTCCTATTTAATGTAAGTTGCTTTAACAGTTTAATGCATTAAAAAAAGAGCAACTTTTGGCTCACATTTCCATTTTTCTTACTTTCATCTGTTTATATCTACACTCACAAAAGAACACTTTACTTACCAATTTATCAAAACGTCTATGTTTATTTAACGACATTTTAACCATTTAAATTCGTCTATCATAATCAACAAACTTGTCTATTCGTAATTTCGTATGATGTACTATATATACAGTGCCATTCAATATATAAAATACCAATATACAATTTGTAATACAATTGTTATTAAAAGGATTAATAGAAAACAAAAGCCCCCAACATTTATTGTAGCATGATCAAAATTCATTCTTTTCTTGGGGAATTCTGGTTCACATTGTTAATTTGGTTAATCCTTGCCGCGGCAGCTAGCGACGCTGCAACACCCCCAGGACGCGTTGTCAGGTTCGGATCATTTCTTAACTCGGCTCCAATGACTCCCTCCGCATCCCTACGTGTTACAGGCTTGTCCGCCGGTAGCTTTGAAGTTGCTTCCTGTTTCATATTGAAGAAAAAAACATTGTTTAAACTGTGAAACTGAATGTTTTGACTAGTTTGGCCGGTCCCGCCAACCCACCCAACCCGACTAGTTTGGTTTCTCGGCTTCTAGCAGTATAGCTAGTGGTTTGGCCTGGAATCTTCATTAAAATCGGACAATAAACACACCTAATTAAACTGGCCGGTCAAGTATTTTATCCCAAACAAATGTATAGTTTACATAAATGTGTGGTTTTAATTGTAAATTTTAACTTTAGAGATGTAATATGTGAAAAAAAAAAGTTATCAAAATACCCATTTTGACCATTGACTGAGACAAAATGATCCTTGACTTTTTTATTTACTCATATTAGTCATATATCATTTGACATTCTCTTTTTTTTTTTAAATTAAGAAAATGGTAGTATTTTGAATATTTTCCAGAAAGAGTTTCAGGTCAAACGAGTCGTGTCTGTGTCAAACATCATCATCATCATCATCGTACTCAGTATATCCCACCAATAGCAATGCTATGGTAGGGTCTGAGAAGGGTAAGATGTAGACAGCCTTACCTCTATCCCATAGGGATAGAGAGGCTGCTTCCGGTGAGACCCCCGGCTCGATAGTAGTTTTGCATCAAGCCTTGGACATAAGGCACATAGCACTCAATCATCGGGACACCGGCTGATCGGTGCATGTGCCCTTGTCTTTCGGCTATCAACGCCACCACATGATGCCTGATTAACCTTCCGCCACTTTTAACATTATTTTCACGAGATTAGTAAAATAACGTCAAAATTAGTGCAATTTTACTTTTGCCCACCCGAGGGTTCACACATATATACATTATATGCGCGCACCGCAAGCAGGGCGTTGTCTGTGTCAAACATGCTATACAAAAAAAAAATCACTTTTGCGCGTCATACACGTTTATTTATGTTTGTGTAAGGTTCGACAAACCAACCCGTGAAAAGTAGCGTTTAATAGACTAAAGCAATGCATTTTTACCGCAAGAATCTCGCTCAACTTGGTTTTTTCATCATCTCGTGTGAGGCGAGCATTTCTAGTGGCGGCTGACTGAGCCGCTGCAGCAACGCCGCCTGGCACTATGTTGGTGCGACCAGTGGCCCTAACTTCGGCAGCTTGTATGGCGGCAGCATCGCTGTAATCAACCGGCCTACTGCCTGCTGTTAGAGCTGTGGCTTCAAGTGCTTCTCCAATGGTGATGTGTCCTTGGTTAAGTATTTGTTCTCCTGATGACGCAGCAGCCAGTTCACTGTTTTTCCTGCCACCCTTCACATTTTTTACCCATTTATTAACATCATAACGCTTATAACTTAGTCAACTTTTGTTAAAATAATTATGTTGTAACTTGTTTGTATTCAATACCTAGCTTATTGTCTTTCTGTAAAAGGTACATGTTTACATTGATACAGAAGGGAAACGGGCAACAAGTTGTGTTGCTAGTCATTTCTGGATGGCAAATTAAACTAAGTTGTTCAAAAATAACATTTATAGAACGTGGGGTCATAACATTCATAGAGCGTGGTTTTGATCTTCTTATCTATATCTTTGTCACGCATGCATTGTAAATGTATATTTTATAACTTAATATTGCACGATACGTGTTTATAAACCTGTTTAGACTTGTATTATTCAACCTAATGAAAGAGAAAGCTAACTTTTGTTAATGAACATGCGAGTTCTATTCATGATATAAACCACGCAAAATGCATGATGATGGTACGTGTGAGGTATATATTTAACTCGACTCACCTGGCTTTCTTCGTTGAGATCTTTGTGTACTTGAACGTTGAGATCCTTATTTTCTTGAACGTGGGCGGCGACGTTTTCATGGGAATCTTGAGTTTCTTCCCCTAATTGTGGTTTCATAGGTTGTAATTGGCTCATTTTGTTTGTGTTTTGCCTAATCTACCTAAATTATTTATTGCCTCTAGATTCCAAAACCTTTTGAGGATGTATGCATAAAATGGAATTTAAGGATATATAACAAATTGGATCAAAAGGGGAATGGCAAAGGGTTGGATGATATCATTTTCTTGTGTTTTTAAAATTTGACAAGTGGTGGGTTCATTAATCATCATATATATAATGTATGACTTGGTCTTCTGCCTTTGGCCAATAAATGTTACATGTTTGCAATGTTTTTTTGGATTTTGTGGTCTACCATGATTTTCTCTCCCAAAATTATAATCTCCCAGAATTAACTTAACAAGGGCATATAACCTTATTGTTTGCTCGGTTAAAAAAAATTACTATATAAAAATTAGTTCTCTTTCTTGTAGTTTACTTGGTTTTGGTTTTGAATATATAAAATGTGGATCAAATTTTATAAAATGTGTACTTAATTTTATAAAATGTTAGTAACACGATGGTTCAAATGGAATTTAGTGATGGTGTAGTTGACGGGTGATGTGGTTGTGTGTTATGATAACTAAAGTAAAATGCATGGTTTTACATGTCTTCGTGCGTACGATGTACTACTATGTCATGTTTTTATGTGTATTGCGAAGGGTAGCACATGAAAGATGCATGCATTTGTGGAGAGTTGATCAGGAAGATGGGATTAAACCTCTTATCTTTGATCAACACTTCGAAATCAGCCAACATGCATGTTTTATGAGGTATCGGACAATACGAATTCAATCAACATGCACGTTTGTGAGGTATCGGAACAAGAAACGTTTGATCATGTCCCAATACTTCATATCAACATTGTATGAACCTAAAAGGTTTGATTATGCGCTTTGACCTAGTACTTGATATCAACCTTATATTAACCTAAAAGGTTAACGTGCAACATAAGTAGGCTATGGTTGACTTACAAAACAAACATATCCAGTAAAATTCAACTAGTTTAAACTTACACATAGCTTTGATATCACACTCACAAAGGTTATATATATTGGAAGTGGTGCAGTATTGAAAGACTAACATAGCATGTGGCACATCCTCATCACATTATGCCACATGCCTATGAAACTGAAGAAACAAGATGCAATTGATAGTCATTAAAGAGCAAGTAGATGGTTCAGGTACAACGTCCAAGGCATTTAGTACAAATCACTACAGCATATTACGGGTGGGTACTTTCGCTCCAAATCAAGAAACCTTTGAAATGAGAAGAGAAACAGGACATGGAAACTACTCAAACTTCTTAATCAAAGACATGTCATTCAGCATTTTCTCTATAGCTTCATCATCATGTCCACGTCCCCTCGACTGCAAAAGCATAATCAAATCAAACTTTCAACGACTGCAAAAACATATTCAAATTGGCAACAAATTCATAATAAGCAATTTAAAGTACCTTGATAGATGGGACCATAGCGATTGCTTCCTCCACAGTTTCAGGGCAAAGGTTTCCAAGAACACAAAGCTGCACGCATATGATGTTTAGAATCAAAACCAACAAGACAAATAGGTAATAATTAGACAACGATTGTCAGAGAACATTACCTCAAATTCTGCTAACTGGTATCTACTCAGTAATCTAAATGTTAGTTAAGAAAAATCAAACTACATTCGCTACATAAAGCATCCTAAGTAGTCAAAAGAGAAAATGGCCCGCTTTCCACCCAAGCACATTGCCGCCTAATTGCACGAGCCCAGTTGTCACCTAGGCACACCGGGGCCACTTTTGCTCAGGCATAAGGCGCAAAAAAAAAGCATACACCCAAGACAAAGGGTGAGGCGTGTGTGTGTATATACATATACATACACATACACACGCACACATACACAAATACATATACAGACTGCTGACATGCATACTGTATGTCTATTAGTCTCTATTTGTGTGTGCGCGCGCGCGCACGTGTGTAATAGACAGAAAATTAATATGCATGTAATCAAGGATACTCTCGAACTTGTCTGATAGCATCTTGATTCTTGTAGCGACTGAAACGCTTCACGTACTGCAGGGACTTCTCAAACACTCTGACCAAAAAGCGTAAACATTTGGTAATATTAATGATTAAAATAATAAGCAACAATATTATATCAGAAAACTAATATTCGGGTCGTATCAGATACTAATAGCAAGATGTATTGAATAAAACATTTATACTCACTGAGAAACTTGATTCATTGGATCTTCAGACATCTGTTGAAGCTGCTCGTATTTGCGTTCAAGAATCAAGGCGACTTCACAATTCATCAAACACTTGGCCTTCAAAAACTCTGAAAACAGTATGCAGCTATCAGTAACAAGAAATTTAAAAGAAAAACAAAACGAACACAGTCTCATCATTGCATATATGACATTAAATATGTGGAGATAAATAACAAGAAAAGAAAGCAGTACCATCGCCTATTTTGAGCTCTGCAGCATTCTCTTCCTCTTCACCAGACATATCGACTGTCACTGATAACTTGCGCCTGTGAACATAGTTAGAAGTACATAAAAAGATTGTAGCCAAAGTATCCCATACAATAAAAAAATAATAATATTCAGTTATTGACAATCTCCAAATGGTGGAAAAGCACCAGATAATTATATGGTAAAGGTTAATTATGCTGATTTTTGTATAAGGATTTACAGTTTATAGTTATTTAAATACAAAATAGGCACAAATAATGTGCAGGCAGGCACTAGTGTTTTAATCTGTATTTATTATTGTTATGACTTAAATAAAAACATAAGATCAGATTGAACAATGAGAAGTGAATCAATTAAACGTATTCAAAGGAGCGTTTAGCCTAAAATCAAACAATTCAAGGCGTCAAAGACAAATAGATAGATAGATATAAATTGAAGAAACCCTAAATTACAAATACAAGAAATTGAACGAATCGATTAAGGTGAAGAGAAGGACAGATGACACCTTAATTGATTGATATATGTATGTATTATGAGTCTCACAGAATTAATAACGAAGAAGAAGAAGATGGACGACGAATGTGTGATGTATGTATCTGCTTGTTGCTCAGGCTATATTATATAAAAAACGACGCCGTTCGATCATATTATATTATATTATACAACAGATAGGTCCTCTAAATAACAATGTTTCAATACTTCAATACCATACAACTTCTAAGTATATTAGCTACCTACACTACTAGTACTTAGAAAACAAGTATATTTCAAAACCTTCTTATGTCCATTGAAGCATTTGTGATAACCTTGAAACGAATCCGAGCATACATGCAAATTCGAAAAAACAAGCATTAGGGACTGGTATACATGTAAGAGACCGGGTATAAGATTAGTTTAGAAAAGTTTTATAGGTATGAGATAAAATGATACCCAACCTTGTTTACCAAAACTACACCTAAAACATTTTATTTCTATTTTCTTTTTCATTTATCCTTAGACAAATATCATTTCACTAATTCTTACTTAGGGTGTATATTTCTAATTTCCTTAAAAAAACTATATAAAAAGTTAAACAAGATAAATATGTATTTGAAAATTCCAATGTTTAACTTTTAACAAATTTTACGGGCATATATGACGACAATTACATAACTAATACACGCGGCATTGCAGACACTAAGTCAGATATGAGGCGGTTTTACAATTAGGTATGAGACTGTGGTTATCAATACACGTCACAAACTCATTTCATTGGCATCCCTAACTCGAAGAAACATAAATTATAGTTACGATTGTTTTACAACTGGGAATGAGACTTATGATTACCAATACACCAGTGGCG
The DNA here is from genome assembly GCF_021521415.1 of Bidens hawaiensis. Lineage (NCBI taxonomy): Eukaryota > Viridiplantae > Streptophyta > Magnoliopsida > Asterales > Asteraceae > Bidens > Bidens hawaiensis. Next base: position 49,729 of record NW_027498578.1, read on the forward strand.
AAGCTTGGACAAGTTTGTTTGAGAAGCTGCGCCCCTGCAATACACGTCACAAACCCAACTCATTGTAAAATTACAGATTTGGTCTCTAATGTTAATAGACGTTTTAAGTCAACGTAATAAAAGTATTTTATCTTTTTACCTAGAATGTAGAAAAATACATTTTTTAAGACATATATAAACAAAACCACACCCTCTTCGTTTAGTTTTTCGTCACCCTAATTATGGATTCTATCAAGAGACCCATGGTAGCCTGGTTTTTATAGATATACAATCAAGTACCAAACATGTTTTAGCTTTTAAGAAAACAGTGGATAACAGATCCATAATTTCTAAAAGGAAATATACCGAATACAGCAAAATACGCGTAACACATGAACCAATGCCAATCATTCCCTAACTTATATTGGTTTCAGACAAATCAAAGCTGATTAGGACCGATCCAGTTTTAGTTTAAAACCAGCTATGTCCCAAACAAGGTTGTGAACCAAATAAAAGCATGAGCTTTTAAAGATAAAAGACTACAGCTGTAGACCAGATCAAACTGCAAATCGGTGTCCTAGAATCTATAACTAAACTGAAAATAGACAGTTTCTGCAGACGCGGTTCTTATTTCTCGATATTCTTGTAGAGCACAAAATGATTGAAAATAACAGTTTCTGCAGACAAAGGGGTGGCGGCGCAACTTGTTGCCGGCTTACCTGCCTCTCTGTTGTAACTGAATCCGTTTGGTAATTTGAAATAGGTTATTTTAAACAAAAAATAATAACCAAATGAATAACTGCAAAAAAAATGCATATATAAATTCCAAATACCCTCACGTAAAATAAACAAACTATGATTGCTAGTTATTGTCAAAACACTTTTAACGTCTTGGTTGATCTCCTAATACGGCTTTCCCAAGTCTCATTTTTTGGATTTTGGAGGTTCAATTCGAGGCCTCCAAAGTCCTAGCCTGTACTTGTGGGCATACTTCAATATCAGCTTTCTCTGTTGCATCAAAATCACAATATTTAAGTTTCCAATAATTCAAAAAAGTTCAAATGCAAATACGTATCCATAATTCAATGCGCATCTTGGTTAATAAAAGTGCGTTATGATCCAAGACTTTTTGGTCACAAAAGGTGACTCGCATGTATCACATAAGTGAGGCGTTGCTCTATGTAAAACCAAATAAGCTTTATTTATAACGAGAAGTTACATCTCTCTCATTTGTATTGCATATCAAGAAAACCCTTCATAATTTCTTCACCACTTTGGATGTTTTAACATAGTATAATAGGCCTTCCACAAAATTTGACCAACTTTGAACCAAAACGGTGAAAATATTATAAATTGTTTACATGATGAGGAAGGCCGCTTTTGGTTGCACATAGAGCAATGTCTCGCACACACGAAAGTATTGCGTTTTTCCTTTTGGATAAATGCCTTTAAGCGTCTCGCATGTGCTCCTATATCATATATGTAATCCAAAAGCAAAAACAAAACAGATGCCACTCAGCATAATCTCAAAAATCACCATGAAGCAAATACTTAACTCACTATCAGATCAAGCCAGATAATATTATACTTACGTGTTTGCAAACTTTCGGATCGCCTCCAACATTGATTTTCTTGAGCTTCATAGAACGAGCAACCAACAGGTTCTGCAAATCCCCAAATTCAGCTTCGAGTTTTTCTGCATAAGTCTCGACACCATTCCCTATCCCGTTCAAGAACTCCGGTATCCCAACTTCCACTGTAAACATCAAACAATTTTCATTGTTGTAGTTTGGTATAACTAAATTTACATAAGACCAAACAAGAAAAGGCGGCTACATAACCATGTAATATGCTTGTACCACTTGCTTTAAACGTGATACAGAAGCCGCGGCTACATAACCGCCTACCCTACTCCCACTACCTCATTAAATCATCGATGCATGAAAATCAATAAACAAAAATGAAGCGTGTGAATGTGATTGCCATACCATGGTAAGGCTTTGAGCTGGAGGAATATCGAGCAGTCGAACGCCAAGGCAGCAAACGCAATTGCCTCAAAGCCATTTCTTCAAACCCTAATTGATTGATGAAATTGAAATAAAACAGGTTAATCGATTTTAGCTGTTTAGATTCATGATACCTTGATTGAATGCGAGTGTGCCGGAAATGGATCGCAAGAAGAAGATGACGATGATGATGATGATGAAACTGCTGGTGTGAACAAACAAACAGGTAAGTTATTAACGAATGACGTCGTTACGAACATAACAGAACTATTCCAAAAAGGTGTCTTTAACTATGCCGATATGTATTTTTTGTCCCTCAACTGCTTACTACTTTGCATTTTATTCTCATTATCTAACTTTACTATTTATCTCTATCTCTATTATATATAATGCATGAGTAAAGGTCCTTCTAAATTTTAAAAGGTACAAACACTATTGCATAAATTACAATCTATAATGCATACAAATTTAAAAACGGAGGGGTAATATAGTATTTTAGACATCATGTACGGTTAAGAATATTTAGTTTTGAATATATTTACAATTATGATCATTTAACTTCAATAAAACTTTGTTAATTTATCAAGTAATTACAAATAAACTCCCTTAACTTTACCCATTTATTTGACAAATTCATTTAAAATTTTTATTTCTTCTATATCTTTTAATATATTATGTTTTAAAAAAACCCGACTTTACTATTGCAACGTGCTTAATTTTGTCGACGTTTCAATGTAAATTTTATTTTATTTTGAGGTGTTTATGATAATGTACAAGTTAATAAGCATAAGAGTACAACTCATATATGCACTTATAAACCTCAAATATAATTACAAATTTAACCTCTCAATTATATTCAACTTTTGTAAGTTTAATTAATAATTATCCTTCCACCCCCTTAAGTTTACCCATATATTCATCTATATTTTCTTTTTTTCTTTTATATCTTTGAATATATAAATTTCAACATTACAATCACGACGCATTTATTTTTGTTGACATTCCGATGTAAGATTTACGAAATATATATATGTGCATGGGATAAAATAAAATGATTTCGTGTCACTTTAAAAGAACTATAAATTTTGGTGAGTTTCGATCTTTTTTTTTTGTTGATTTTGGTCAATGATCAAGGACTTTGATAAGTCAAAACGCGTTCAAGTTATCACGTGTTGTAAGCCAAATGGGTTGACTATGGGTGGACATTAAATCTTTGGTTGTTTATGAAGATTGCAAACACGAGTCTTGGGAAAGTTGATTTCACAGGCTGATCTGGATCAATGACGTAAGCTGTGGGGTTGCGGGACCCCCTCCCCCGAAAAGTGAACCCCATGAGAAAAAAAATTCTTTATTCGTCACTGGTTGATGTTTCATATAGACACAAAATGAAGGTTATGAAACCATTTTTCGAGTTTTATTGTCTACTATATTCTTAAGAGAGGTACGCATGTGTATTATTGTATTTTATGCTATCTCATTTAAAAGGTTTTTGAGAATTTAACTTATTTTTATATTTATTACAGATGTCAACACAATGGCTAAGCCTCACTCAATTGGTCTAGAAAAAAAAGTACATTTGATTATATGTTCAAAAGGGAATATGTTTTTTTAATAATTTGTTAATATTTGTTTGCTATTTGTTATCTTTATGATAATTACATATCTTGTAACTTCTAAAAACATTTAAACATATTGCTGTCGCCGCAGCATCGTGCGGGTTTACTGCTAGTTCAAAGAAAACTTATAATAGACATGACGACATTTGTTGTTGTCAAACTTCTCTTTTCCTTTTCCTTAATATAGATTCATAACATTCTATTTTGATTTCTTTTAAAATATAAATATAATTTATTTTAGAAATTATGCTATAAGTTCAGTTAAAAAAATTAAGAGTGTTTTACCAAAATGGGAAGTGGGAGAAAAATATTTACCATAATAGAAGATTTTGAAAATATTTACTAAAATAAGGATTTTTTGTTTCTATCACTTTTTTATTTATTTCTTTTTAGTAAAGGGTTTTAAAAAGAACTCCACAAATATTATTTTGATTTTGTAGAAGATTTTTCATGGCTCTCAATATAGGTTCTTCAATAGTAAAGTGTGATGTTGGGTTCTATTGATTATTGATATTTCAATTTGATTTGATATTATTTGATTTCTTTAATATTTTGTTTGATTCTTGCTTGTTGTATTTGTTCATAACGTTACTTAATTCTAGATTATTAAGGTACTTGGTCATCTGAGTTTTTTCTGATTCCTTGTGAAACTTATTGGCCATCCACATCTTTTAGAGAATTACTTTCAGTTTCGCATTTAAAGCGGGATAAAAAGAACCGTCCTCGCTCAACAAGGCTACAAAATATAATGGACATTAAAGAAGTAAAAGTGTTAACAATTGTGGAATTTGTAGAAAACCCGGTTATAATCGGTCAACATGTCCCTGTAAGCCTAAAAGAAAGGATGCTTAAGCGATTTGAATCATTTCGTCATTTTTGTTATAATTTGTATTAAGCAAGTCGACTTTATTTGACATTCTTATTTTTATGTATTTGATTTGTGAACATTTAATTTGAACGGTTGTTTAGTTTCTTTTTCTTCATTTCTTATTTTTTTTAAGTTTATTTTAGATGACTAGTTGTAGTTAAGAAAAGATAGGAAAAATAGTTTTAAAAAAATTAAAATTATAGTTAGTTGTTTTAAATATTAATAAAAAAACATGTGAGGATACCTGTTTAAAAAAATCGAAACACACTATTGGTTTACTCAAAATCCTTTTAATTTTTTTAAGCGCCTAAAGAAATAAAAAGTGATAGAAACAAAAATCCCCATTTTAGTAAATACTTTTACCCCACTCCCCATTTTGGTAAAAAAAAACTCATTAAAACATCTTTATTTCACTCAAATTCTTCATGTCTATCTCGTTTTCATATTTCATTCGATTTAACTAATGACAAATTATACGTAAAAATAACAAGTTTTAGGGTAATTGTAAGTAGATACGGTCAATGATTTTGTGATTTGTGGATACTTGAACGTAGAAATAAGATGACATTACAAGATTAGTCACTTGTAAAGTGTTTTTAAGGTTTTTGCTTGGAAAAGGTATTAATGGTGTCACTACATTTTGGCCCCAATGTTAATTTCACTAAAATTTGGAAAATTTCTATAATCTCATTACTTTATTTAAAAAAATAACAAATGAATAGCTCGTTAAACAGTTGCCCAACATAAACCTCAAAAATAACAGTCCAATAAACATTTAAGCAAATACACAAAAATGAGATCATTAAACATAAACAAACAGTCCATTATATTAACAACGTCCTTCAAAGCTGCCACGATTGATATAATTCGGATGTTGACGATCTAGTGTGGGGTTGAGAAACAGAATTCATCTAATCGCATCAGAAAAAGGCTCTCTGAAGCTTCAATTTGGAGGGTTTTCTTCAACCAGGGGCGTTTTCCCTTGGACAATATCCACATTCAGCAACTCTAACGCTACCAATCAGCACAACCCCAACAAGGGGCGGTTTCCCTTGAACGTTCACACCAAGGGGACAATATTACACATACATCATAGTTCTAAACCAATAAAGAAAGTGCAGCGTCTGTCGCCTCCGTTACGCATTTAACAATCTTTCACACCACATTCCACAAAAACTTTCAACAAATTACACCTTTCTGACTCTGCTTCAATTCTGACTGCTTAAAACAGTTGGCAAACTTTAGACATCTACAATTCAACAATTGGCACACGCAAAAAACCATGACCAGCTTTAACTTAAAAAACCAAACATAAACAAAATTCACTTTTCAAATAATGTACTTCCAAATCAATTCTAGGTGACTGTTAAATCAATCATCGACTCCATACAACCAACAACTACAAAATTTAAAAGTCAAGCAAAAACCTAGTTTTAAAAAAGCACCCCTAAGGCAAACCAATGCAAGAGCTCGCCTTTCGTACACAAGCGGTTTTTAAGCATTTAAATGATGTTCAATAAACATTTTAGGTTGAATGACATTTTAGATTGAATGTGTAGGTAAGTTATATATTAAATCACATATAATACTTAAATATAGCTTCATAAAAAGTCAGAATGCTAAAAACCCATGATATTTTAAACCATTCGATCTTCTTCGCCTCTCACTTTTAAAGCCAACGCTATAACATAAAAATAAAGTAACATAAAACAAAAATCAAACTGCAAATACAATAACAGAAACAGGGTGGTTATCTCTCAGACAAATGCCTCAATTGGTCTTCATGATGAATAAAATAGAATAGAATGGATTAATCAGACTCGTCATCTATGAATGAAATCATCATTGAGAAACCCTAATAATAAATTGAAACTTCAGACATCCAAGGAAGGAATAAAGCAGCATAAGCTCTCAAGCCTGGCGAAGGCGAAAGCTCTTAGTCGGCCACTGCGAATGTTTCTGAGAAACAGGCCTTAAGATTATTATCACTAGTTTCAAACAACAAATCAAAATCAACAAATTTCAAATTGAAAGAGTATCTCAGACATCCAAGGAAGGAATAAAGCAGCATGAGCTCTCAAGCCTGGCGAAGGCGAAAGTTCAATCAGGCGGCCACTGCGAATGTTCATGAGAAACAAGCCTTAAAACATTTCATCATCGATACCCACTAAACAAAATTAACAAAACAGAAACTCAAAAAATAACAGTAATATACAAAACGATGCAGAAGATATTAGTGACTTTATAAACTAAACAATTGTCTGGGATGAATTAAAGTGGTCAAGAATGGTGTTGTTATATAGACACACACACACAGGGGTTTGGGAATTAGGGTTTTTCTGACGGCCGCCATTTTTTGTTACAGTTTCGTCCAAAAGTTATTTTGAAAATATATATGTAAGCCCAGATTATTCCTAAAATTCTATACTTGAAGGGGGTGTTTGGCTAATCTTTTTGTTTTTGCTTTTTTGTTTTTGGAGGGGTAAAATGTCTAAAATACCCCTTCAGAAAACAAAAAAGCTTTTTAGAGGGGTTTTTTTTGGACATTTTACCCCTCCAAAAGCAAAAAGAAAAAAACTTAGCCAAACACCTCGTAATATAGGTGGCATTTCATTTATTAAAAAAATTCGTTTTTATATTGTCAATAGTTTTTATCCCCGTATTATAGGAGTTGTTTTATATTATTTGTTTCTAATATTTATTTATTTTTTAAATTTTTATCTTTTTATTGTATGAAAGTTAATAATATATTTAAGGTTTGATAATAAATTGTTTCACAAATAAATGAGATGTTATAACCCGGTTTAAACGCTATTTGAGTTTGGTGAGACCCAAGACCCGTTTATTTTATTTTTTTTTGCTATAAAATTGGTTTTTTAATTATAGATAATATATATCTTTTTTTTTAAATAAATCAGATATTAATTTTTAGTATATCCATACTTTATAGGATTTTTATATTAAATATTTGGTGAGATGAGTTTTTAATTTAATAAGATGTTATAATTCGTTTAAAAAATATCTGGGTTTGATGCGACCCATACCCGTGAATTCGGGTCAAATGCATGAGAAGTCTCCATTTAAAAATCAAGCAAACTTGTGACTCCAAAAAGGGGGGAATGACCACATCATGACACCTAGTATTTTTGGGTTTTCGTTTATATATATTATAGATTAATAATATTGTAAAAAAAGGCACTAAACGTAAATCTTACAAAGTTTTAGGGGTTGTTTGGTAACATATGCGCCATCATTAAGAAGAATAAGGAATGTGGGGAGGCTATGGAGAGTATATCCCTGTCCAAGATTATTGTGATTAGTACTAGGTATACCATGTGGCTTCAATTCCATGAGAGGGTTTTTAACAAACTAATGGATTAGCCTCTTATGGGGTTCAATACTTCAAGGGGTAAAGGCCTAGAGGGTCACCACCTTTAGGATACTTCATTATAAATGTATCAAATTGCCTCAAATGGAGAAAATGGCATAGGAAATGATCGTTTAGGGTTAATTGTGACTTTGAAGTTAGGTGAAAACTTTAATATGTAGTAGCGAATAAAATGTGATAGCATATGTAATTCGGTAAGATCTTGGAGCTTCGGTAGCTCATGAGTTTACTACCTAATGAAGTTTCTGATATTGAAGTGGGGATGACAATGTGACGTGTACATAACGAGTATTAGTAATATCAATCTCATAGTCAGTTGTAAAATCATGTCCTATACCTAACGGGTATTTGTCCGACATAACTGTGAGAATCAGTATATCGTTAGTTTGTTAAAATATAACAGTTGGAATTCTCAAATATATATATATTTTTTCTATATGGTCTTATTTTTATATATTTAACTATAAATAATATCATCAAAATACATGTCTTAATTTTTTTTTCTTTATTTTGTATGAATAAGTAGTTAGTAGGATTATTAGAACACGGTTAAGAGTAAATAAAATAAAATAAAAAATTGAGGATATGTTGTCTAGGTAAATGAGTATATGATTTCTTGTAGTTGGGTTAAGTACCACCAAATCCCTCACCTATGTCATACTTGTGGAATGTTCTTTTTCAGTCTTATTATTCTCATACCCAAAAAAAAATATATACAAAGCTATTGTTTCTTCTTAGGGGGTGTTTGGTAGAGAGAAAAGAAGGTGGAGAATTGGATTTCCATTGTTTGGGAGAATTAGGTAGAGAATTGGGGGGAGAATTGGATTTCTCTGGGAATTGGGTGTAGGCAAAAAATTGAGAAATCCAATTCTCTCCATTTTGAAGAGAAATGGAATTCTCTGTGAGCCACCATCGCTTCTCTGCTCTACTCATCTGTCTTCTCGGTGTAGGCAAAAAGTGTGTATGGTATTATTTCCATTGCTCCGACCGGCGATGATGTCCGGCACGGCGGAACCCTACCCCGTCGCGTTGCAACTAGCAACTCCGGCGATGATGTACGCAAAAACATCCGTTCGTGTCCTACTCCGACTGGCGGAACCCTACTCCGTCGCGTCCTACTCCGACCGGCGTCCGTCCGTTCGCAACTAGCAACCCTAAATCGCGGCGGAGTGGTTGGCGGCAGCTGTGGTTTTAGTGGTTGGTGGCCGTGGTGGATTAGAAGAAGATAGAGGAGGAAGAACGGTCGCCGGAGAGAGAGAGAGAGGAGAAGGTGGAGTTGGTGGCAGCTGGAAGAGTTAGGTTGAGAGAAGGAGAATGATTTTCACTTCTTTTCTCTATTCTACCAAACAAAGGAAATGATTTTCAATTCTCCACCTATTTCCATTTCTTTCCAATTCCATTTCTCTCCTATTTCCATTTCCATTTCTTCTCATTTTTTTTCTCTGTACCAAACACCCCCTTAACCTAATTCAAGGACGAAGCTTAACGAAGAATCCATTCTTCCCTTGCCCCTTTGTTTGTCAAACTTCGCCTCTGACTTAATTGAATCGTTATTAAAACCAGCCTTTATATTATTTGGTTTTCTAAACTAAATTCATTATATTACTTCATATGATTGCTTTTATAGGATAAAAAGGGTAATAAAATGGATCACTCGTGTTCCACTTTATCGTCTGATTAAAGGGTCTCACCACAATCTATTACTCTAATAAAAGAATACCACTTTGTGTCATTTGTCACTCTCTCAGCCCTCCTCACATTTTTAAACCCGTTTTGTTATTTGGATCCCGTGTGGTTCATTACCCGACCCAAACGCCTCCAATGTCGATTACTTCGCCACTCCATTTCTTTTACCGCATAGATGGAATAGAGATTGAGCTGATTGATCCCTCAAAGTTGTTGCAAAAGCCAAAAGGATCTTCTTCACATCAGGTACCAAACACCCATTCATTAAATTCAGTTTGAAATTGAACTGCTTGTTAGGTATATTGAATTAGCTTTGTGTTATTACCGATTGTAGTTTGAGACTGAAGTCTATTTCCTTTTGTGATTCGAATTGCGATTGATATTTATCTGACTATTAAATTTACTTATTCAGTTTAAGTATTCTAACTTTTTTTCCGATTTGCAAAGTAATGGTATTTTTTTGGCATATTTGCTAGACTATAGGTTGGTTTGTGGCTAAAAAAATGATTTAACAGCTTAAAATATTTGCTCTTAAATAAATATACTTTTGAGTAAGACCATGGTACACATTCATAATTTATAACTGAAGGCCGATCCTTTCCTCTTTGTTCTTGGTTCGTATAGACCTTTAGCATTTAAAAACTTAATTTAACATGATTTTTTATTTCACCGATATAATCGAAAACTATGATCTATTTTTGGGCGATCCAAGAGATGAGGTTGGAATCCATGTGTATAGCAAATCCCTTCGTGGATTGACGGTCATCTGGGCAGCTAGCCCAGTCAGCATCAGAGAAGGCATGAATAGACGATTCCTTGCCGCTATATATCAGTAAAGGCCGGAAGATAAGATCTCGAGTTATGGCAAATAAGCAGGCCATAATCTATAATGCTTTTTAAGTATCAAATGATGAGTTTGGCAGGGGCCTAGTGGTTTTAAGAAGGGGTGTTAGGGCTCAATTTTGATGCTTTGGATATATTATCCTGACATATGTTTTTGATCAATAATCCTTAGCACGTGTTCCAAATTTTGTCAGGATCAAAGATCCTCAGTACTTATTATTGATTACTAATAATTGTTCTCTTTATGATGTTATTATTAACACATGCAAAACGGTTAATGACTGAGCCCAACCTATTATTTCTCCATTAAAATCATTAAAGAACGTGGTCAAAGGATGTAACGGCTAATAGAAGTAATGGGCTTGATTAGAGGCTAAAACATAGGGATTTCTGTTATTATATATTATTTATATAATGAGGCTATGACAGTAGAATAGGCACATAACATACTCACCTGTAACACACACACTTAGCATTCTCTCTTGTAATCACTGCCTTAGCTCTCGCCTTGTACTTCATAACTTTGTTTACTAATAATATCGGTGATAGACAATTGTCATCACCCGTGGTTTTTATACCGGCGATCTCTTGCTGATCAAGGTTTTTTCCTCGTAACAAAATCATTGTGTTCTTTTCCATTTTTACTCATATAATCACCATTGTCATTCAAGCACTCTACCTCACAAAACTAATTTGGTTGCATTATCCTTGAATCCGATTTTTGACCAAAACAATTTGGCGCCCACCGTGGGGCAAGTGGTGTTTCAATCCAAAAAACTTCTCACCAATTTATAACCCTTTCAACCAATACCATAACCAGTGGCTTCTCAACAAACCTCTTCTTCAACCACTACGCCATCATCAGTTTCCCTTTCATCCAAAATATCCTTGCCGATTCCCACCCCCCTGACAGAATTGCAAAGGAACAATGTTACTGGGAGCAAGACGGGAACTCCAGTCTTCCAAGGATCAAAATCCTATGATGTCGCTCATGCGGTAACCACTAACAATGGTGTTTTTTGCTTTATGTTCACAAGTTAAGGCTTATATGGAGCAGCAGAACAAGACTAACCAGAGGCTTATGCGTTAGATTAAAGACATCAAGAAAGCAAAACGTCCAGCGGAGGATCAAACTTCTTGGTGCCTAGGATGCTAGATTTCACCACTCCAGAATCCATGGCCCAACGTGTTCAAGAAGTTCAAGGATTCTCTATCCTTTAACTAGGATCCATGGCCCAACATGTTCAACGATCCCCTATCCTTCAACCAGGATCTTTAGGAATCTTTTAACAAGGATCATCCATCTTTTCACAAAAAGGATCCTCCATCTTTCATTCAAGATCCTTAGTAAAGTTTCATCAATGACCCTCTAACTATCAGCAAAAGGATCCTTTATGCAGAATCAGGGATCCTTAGGAATCCAACACCAAAGGTCGTCAGATGTACATGAAGAAGACATCATTCCTATGCAAACTATCGCTTCTGGTGGACCAACTGTTGTGGCTGAGACACCCCATCCTAGATATTCTTCTGGGATATCAAGCTTCAGTCAACCAAGATGTAACAACTACATTAACGTATCCTTATACACTAACCAGGGCTTTATGCATAATACAAGTCTCAATCAAGTTGTGGCTAAGGAGTTACAAAAGTTAAAAGATATGATATCTAGAGTTCCAGGATTGGTCAGACCTATTCCTGAAATTCCAGATGGAAGTCACAGGATATCCAGGTTTGCTCCACCCATATGTGATGCTAAGATACCAAAGCATTTCCAAACTCCCAACATGAAAGTCTATGATGGCACAACTGACCCGGAAGAACACTGATGTATATAAAATTATACATCTTTTTATCATCAAATAATCTTTAAAAACTGCAACTTCTGTCAAATAATATTGTTCAAATAGTTACTTATCATGTTAAAATGCATTTTCAGGTAAACCTAAGCCTCAAACAAATAAACAAACGAAAAGACAAAGATAATCAAAGAAAACCCAAGCAAACACTGAAACACGCCCCCATGCTCCTTGGAACACGCCCCCATGCTTTCCTCTGCAATAAAAGACAAAAATCCACAAGAAAATACAAAATACTGGGCAGCTGGACACGGGTTCGTGCCCCAGTAGACATGGGGCCGTGGTCACCTTTCAGAAAAGACAAAAGAAATATAAACGAATCACCAGAAACATAGTGTCGTGCCTTTTAGGATGGTTGCATGCCAACATAGGATGGTTGGGGCATATAACAAGAATATAAGGATCAGAAGGTTTCAAGAAGGAGATCTGGTCCTAAGGAAAACCTTTCAAAATACAACTAATCTAGCAGATGGAAAACTAGCACCCAAGTGGGAAGGATCTTACTTGATCGAGTCAGAAGCTGGAAAAGAAGCATACCACTTACATAAAATGGAAGGTGTTCGACTACCAATAGCCTGGAATGTCATCCCCCTCAAAAAGTATTTTATGTGATCAGGATCAAGGATGCTTAATGGTTCAAGGATCCTTAAGTCGTTAAATCTTATCCTACTATTTATTTCTTTTAACTTTTGTCACTTATTTGTTAATCAAAGATATCGATATTCTTAACATCTACTTTCACTAAGTTTTGAGTTTACGCGGAAAATGCAGATTTCAAGTGATTTTACAGAGGTTAAGGGGTTGGCCACCTCTCTCCCACGTTTAAGGTATAATCTTAAATGATTATACCTTCTAAGGTTTAAAGGTTTTCACCTTTCATATTAATAGAGATTTGACACTCTCGATTGGAGCGCACGCTATCCAAAGTATAGTTCGGGGCAATGAGACCAGTACACGCTTAGTGGTTGACAATTTCATTGTTGTCGGCTATATGGAGGATCCTAAGAAAAATGGTAGACTTACCATACAAAGATTTATAACATTTTCATGTTAGCCAAGGTTTCTAACGTTTTCATGTTAGCTATGGTTTTGGCGTTTTCACGTCACTTACATTCGGGCTTGGCCCCAACATCCTTTGAGCTTGACCCCAATATTCTTTGGGCTTGACCCCGGTATTCTTTGGGCTTGACCCCAATATTTTGGGCTTGACCCCAATTTATTTGGGTTTGACCCCAGTTTATATGGTTAATCGACTTTAGTTCTAAGATATTTGCAACATGTATTCCCAGTGCAACCACGAGTCTCATCGAAGTGTTTGTGGTAACTTAGGTCTAATTAGACTTTCTAGTATGAACTTTATTTAACAATTTATACTCTTACAAATTATATTTTGGAAAACTATTATCTTCAAGGATCTAGGATCCTTAACCTTTATTTGAAAGGATAATTGGTTTTTAAATATTTTCAAAGTATAAATCATAACAACTATGTTTTATAATAATAAACGGTCAACAAATAGATAAAGGATTAAAAGTTATTATTATACCACCTTGATTTACCAAAACTGTTAACCCGGATGTCTCCACTTAAACATGATCCATCCACCCGGGTTAAAACAGGCGTTACTAGCTGTTCATGATTTGCAGGGAAAATAAAAAGAAGGGGCACCAAGGGCTTCATCCCCTTAAAAATAGGATCTCTTCACCTTTTCTACCGTCTAAGGATCATGGATCCTTTACCCTAATTACATATTGTCTTATTACAAACCATCACGATTCAAACACAGAAAAACACATAAAAAGTGGGCTCATACCTAAGCTCAACATCCTTCATCGCCCACCTTAGAAACTTCTTCTTCAGCCGAAACTCCACCTTCACCAACTCTGATCCCTTCAGCTGTAGCCATAATTCTTTCACCTGCTTCATCTTCACTCCCTCCAAGCGAAACCAGAGCCTGCTTCAACTTAGCCACCTCCCATGTTGATTTGTCAAAAGCAAGAATCACCAGCTTCAGCAGCCATCTTGATCCTTGCCTGCAACACATATTTGGTCGACCACATATTGGATTCATCTGTGGCATGCTTCACCTCTTCTTGGTTCTGAGCCTTCACTGCAGATATATGATCCTCAATTGTTTCTTTTCTTTCATCAGTTTGGAAACAACCTTGTATTTGGCAGCAACCATGGCCCGCATCCCGAATAGCGTATCCTCCATCTCCTTGACGACCTTCTCATGATAGCTTCTGGAAGAGTTCAAAGCCTGCACATAAAGATAAAGTGAGACAAAGATAAAATATCTTCAAAAGAATATTGGATTCTTAAACAAAAAAAGATAGAATCAAGGATCCTTACAGTGGTCAGCATTTCGTGGAGCTGCCTTTCAGCTTCAAAGGATCCTCAAACTCTGAAGACTTTTTTCTCTTGGAGGCTCCAGACTTGGCACAGGTAGTCACAGCTCGTGGTTCAGGGAGTGTAATGGCCTCGGAAGCTTCCTTCTTGAAAATGAGACTGTCGATATCCTCTAAAGAAAACTAGGACGCGGACTTGCTTGACTTCTGAGCACCTACAGAACATATGCAAAAAGTTAAGTCTCGTTCTGTTACTTTTATTTATCATTAGAAAAATATTAAAAATACTTACTTGACATCTCTCTTGATTCTGATTCTTGGGTAGATTCTCGGGAAATATCTTGAGTTTTGGCCTTGAAAGTCCTATCAGCAGGATCCAGAGCCAAGAATGTAGCAACTCTTTCTTTGACACCCAGAATATCAGAGAGAAGAGCAAAGTTGTCCACTGTAAAAAGAAAAGAAACAGATCAGAATAAGGATAACTTATAATCAGTAACTTATCAAAGGATCCAGGATCCTACTCGTGGTAATCCACTTGAAAGGAACTGGTTGACGAGGTCTGGATTAAAAAAAAGCAGCTGGAACCGTGGGTTAATAGAGAATACAGACACGAAAGCTCCAAGAGACCAAACTCAAGACCTTCCTTTTCAATGATCTCCTCCACAGTAAACAACGTTCTCCATAGCATCGGCATAGCCTGAATATAGCTCATACCGGTTTTTAGGGCATGAATTTTATGCTGAGAATCCATTATCCTTGACTGTCTTATGGATAAGTTATCCTGGAGATATGTCTCAAGTTACAAAGGATCAAGTATCCTCGCTATTATTTGTTTACTAATGATTGTATTTGAATGGTGATGTGTTAGCTAGTTATAACGACCATATGACTGAGTCTACCTCAAAGTTCGCTACTGGAAGCTCCCAGCCCGTGGTCAAAGAACGTTGAAGGGGTTGTGGACGAGTGGCGGATTAATAGGAAATGTTGTTGTTTGTTATTTTCTTTATAATCGAGATATCAGATCAGTTAGGAATCACTTGTATTCTCGCACACTAGAGCAGAGCTACGATTCTCTCTAACACTACACACTAGCATTCAGTTGTACTACTAATCGTTATCTCCAACACTTTGTAACCATTTTTGATATTAATAAAGTGGTGATCGACGAGTTGTCATCACCCGGGGTTTTTTTCCTTTGACAAGATAAAGAGGTTTTTCCTCGCAAGAAATCATGGTGTTCAACCTTATTTCGTTCATATATTCATTATTGTTACCTTAGCACTAAACCTCACAATCACATATTTGGATACATTATCCTTAGCAGATTTTTGTCCAAAACAATTTGGCGCCCACCATGGGGCAATTGGTGCTATAATCTAGAAAATACCTTCTCAATATTCAACTTTTCATACCCATATCACCATCAATGGCCTCTCAATCAACCTCTGCTTCATCAACCATGCCAACTTCGGTTCCTCTCTCCTCAAGAACTTTGCCGCCGATGCCTCCGCCAATCACGGGAGCACCATGGGCTACTGCTGTTGGGAACAAGACACAACTACCAGTCTTCCAGAGCTCGAAAACTACCGCTGCCACTTCGGTAGTTATTACTAACAATGATGTTTCTAATATGTTTTCACAGGTTAAAGCATACATGGAGCAACATAACAAGACTAACCAGAGGATCCTTCGGGAGATCGAAGATCTCAAGAGGACTAAGAGGCCAGCAGAGGATGAGACTCCTCTAGTGCCTAGGATGCTAGGTTTCACTACTCCAGGATCCTTGGTTCAACATGCGCAAGGATCATCCATCCTTCAATCGGGATCCATGGGTCAGTTAGCTCAAGGATCCTCAATTTTCCAGCATGGATCATCCATACTTCAACCGTGGTCCATGGGTCAGTTAGCTCAAGGATCCTCAACTTTTCAGCGAGGATCATCCATCCTTCAACCAGGGTCCATGGGTCAGTTAGCTCAAGGATCCTCAACTTTTCAGCAAGGATTATCCATCCTTCAACCGGGGTCCATGGGTCAGTTAGCTCAAGGATCCTCAAATTTTTAGCAAGGATCATCCATCCTTCAACCGGGGTCCATGGGTCAGTTAGCTCAAGGATCCTCAACTTTTCAACAAGGATCATCCATCTTACAACTGGGGTTATACGGATCATATCTTCAAGGATCCCTCAACTCTCAACCATTGGGATCCTTTATTCACAATCAAGGATCCTTCTTCCAGGATCAAGGATCCTCAGGGGCTCGACATCAAATATTCTCCGAGGTCCATGAAGGAGATATAATCCCTATGCAGACCATAGCTTCGGGTGGACCAACTTCTATAGCAGACGCTTCTTACCTCAGCCACTCTTCTAGAATGCTGACCTTTACACAACAAAGAGGTAACATGTATAATCCTATATCCTTAAATGCTAACCATGGTTCCATGCAGGACGCAGGTATCAACCAAGCTATGGCTAAGGAACTGCATAAACTCAAGGATATGATATCCAGTGTACCACGGTTATCCATCCAATTCCTAAGATACCGAAAGGAAGCCATGAGTTATCCAGATTTGCTCCACCAATTTGTGACGCGGAGATCCCGAAACGCTTTCAAACCCCTAACATGAAGGTGTATGACGGAACCACTGATCGAGGAGCATGTAGCCCAATACAGGGAAATGATGGAAATTAATCCAATCCCTGAGAGGCTCAAGGAGGTTTGTCTATGCAAAAGTTTTGGAGCCACACTATCAGGATCTGTTTTGAAATGGCTGCTAAGTCTTCCTCCCTTCTCTGTTATTTCTTTCTCACACTTAGTTAACTTGTTCAACAATCAATTTTCCTGTAGTAGGAAATTTGAGAGGTTAACTAGTGATTTATACCGCGTTATCCAACCTAGTGATGAATCCCTTATTGATTTTGTTACAAGGTTTGGCAGGGAAGCTCTAGAAATCCCTAATCTTGACATTACTACTGCTGTTGAAGCATTCAAGATGGGAATTTAGAAGGGCTCCCCCTTTGATAATGATCTTGTAATGACTCATTACAGGACTTTAGATGAAGAAAGGAACAGAGCACTGAGGTTCATACGGTTGGAAGATGACAAAAAGATCCAGGAACAGTTAGGGGCTCAAACGAAACAAGAATCCCCTGACAAGAATAAAGGATCCTCATACAGAAACAACAATTCGAAGCCATACTCCAAATTCAACAATCAAAACGTTCGAGCTGTTGAGGAAGAGGATGATGATGAGGATTACCCCACCATCTTAGAATATTGTTTCTCTGTAGATACCCATGGCTTGATTTGTTCCATGAAGGATCTAGGGGAGAAGGCAAGGTGGCCCCGAAAGAACGACAAGTCAACCACCTTCAGAGATAAATCCAAATGGTGTGCCTTCCATGAGGATTTTGGCCACATGATGGACGATTGTATCGGTTTAAGGAGGGAAATTGGATACCTCCTAAGTAAGGGCCACTGTAAGGAACTATTGGGAAGAAAGAAGTCCAGGATCCAGGATCCTGAAGAGGCTCCCCAAAAAGCAACTCCACCCCCACCAGATGCTCAAGTGATAAACTTCATTTCTGGTGGTTCAGACATATGTGGAACTTCTTTCTCAGCATCTAAGAGGCTGGCCAAGGAGACCAAGTTGGATACGGGGAACGACCGGTTATATCCACCACTTTGACAACAGACAAAAGGATCTTCTTTGATGAAGAAGATAAATCAAGCATCCAGGATCCTCATCATGACGGTTTGATTGTTACTTTGTTTATTGCTAACTATTATGTACGCAGGATATTTTTCGACGGTGGAAGCTCGGTCAACATCATCCAACATGATGTCCTCCAGAAGCTGAACATCCCGGATTCAAAAATCATCCTGAGGACGTCGGTGTTTGTCAGCTTTAGTAGAGAGACCAAGAAGACATTGGGGGACATCAAACTCCCAATATACATTGAAGGGTTGAATTCTTACCAAAAATGTTGTGTTATAGATAACCTTTCTTGTTGCAATGTTATTTTAGGCAGGCCTTGGCTACATGGGATGAAGGCAGTGGCCTTTACTTACCATCAATGCATCAAACTACCAACTCCTTGGGGAGTAGTAAGGATAGATGGTGACCAAGTCAAAGCCAAGAACTACTACTCTTCATCAACGAAGCCAGCAGCTAAACAAACGATAGCATAGCAACCACAACAACATCATAGGGATGTGCTGGAGGCTCGTGAGAAGGACTTAAAGGAAGTATCCTTGGACTCCGAGGATCCAGATGTGAAAGTGTTCCTAGGATCTAGTATCCCTAGTGAGATCGAGGAGGATATAATATCCTTCCTAAAACGAAGAAAGTCTACATTTGCCTTCAAGCATTCAGACATGACAGCTATTTCTAAGGAGGTAATTATTCACAAGTTAGACCTTGATTTATCAGTTAAACCCGTCCATCAGAAGCAAAGGAAATTCGCTCCTGAGAGGAACACGATCATACAAGAAGAAGTTGAAAAACTTCTTAAGTCCGGGATGATCAGAGAGGTTAAGTATCCTCGATGGTTAGCTAATGTGGTTGTTGTTTCTAAAAAGAATGGAAAGTGGAGGGTGTGTGTCGATTTTACTGATTTAAACAAGGCATGCCCCAAGGATCCTTTCCCGTTACCACATATAGATTCCATGTCGGATGCAACGGCGGGACATGAGATGCTCACCTTTATGGATGCTTCCTCTGGATTTCAACAAATTCAGATGGAACCATCTAATCAAGAGGATACAACATTCATGACTCCTACAGGCATATATTGTTATATTGCTATGCCATTCGAACTAAGAAATGCAAGGGCAACATACCAAAGATTGGTGAATATGATGTCCAAGGATCAGTTAGGCAAGACTATGGAGGTCTACATAGATGACATGGTGGTGAAGTCAAAGAGAGCTAAGGATCACCTCAAAGATCTTGAAGAAGCTTTCAACATCCTGGATCAGTACAACATGAAGCTGAATCCTTCAAAATGTCACTTTGGTGTCAAGGCTGGGAAGTTCCTAGGATACATGGTGACCAAAAGAGGAATAGAAGCAAGCCCTGAGCAGATAGAAGGCATCGTCAACTTGAAGTCTCATGCGAATGCTAAGGATGTCCAGAGGTTGACGAGAAGAATAACTGCTCTCAACAGATTTATTTCCAGATCCTCGGAGAAGTGCAAAGACTTCTATGACATCCTCAGGAAAAACAAGAAGTTTGAATGGACAGAAAAGCATGAGGCTGCACTAAAAGCCTTGAAGGATTATTTATCCTCAGCTCCAGCACTAATGAAGCCTGTGGATGGAGAATCCTTATATCTCTACCTAGCAGTTTCAGGTAATGCAGTAAGCGCTGTCCTCGTTAGGGATCATGAAGGTGAACAACACTCGGTATATTATGTAAGTAAAAGTCTTTTAGATGCGGAAGCCAGGTATTCTCACCTTGAAAAACTAATTCTTGCTTTGATTATGGCTTCCACTAAATTGAGACATTACTTTGAAACACATACTATTATTTTGAGAACTAATTATCCTGTTAAGAACGTGCTTAGAAAACCAGAATTGTCAGGAAGGATGGCCAAGTGGGCTGTGAAGCTGAGTGCATATGATATTCAGTATGAGCCTATAACAGCCATCAAATCGAAAGCACTAGCAGACTATGTGGCTGATTTCAGCAGTGATATGCAAAAGGAAGCTGACCTAGAGGTCCAGCAACTAGAAGAAACCAAGGATCCTTGGATCCTCTTCACAGATGGAGCATCCAACGCAAGAGGGACAGGATTAGGTACTATACTGAAATCGCCACAGGGGACATATTACCCCAGTCTATAGCCTGTGATTCCAAGCAACGAACAATGAGGTAGAGTATGAAGCTCTAATCGCAGGTTTACAATTAGCTAAGTGCATGATGATCAAGTATCTTCAAGTATATATAGATTCATTGTTGATAGCTAGCCACTTTAATGGCTCATATGCTGTTAAAGGTGAAAAACTAATTAAATATCTAGATGTTGTGAAGGAATTATCAAAATACTTTGAATTGTTTAGCATTGTACATGTACAAAGGGAAGAGAATGCTGGGGCAGATGCTTTGGCAAATTTAGCCTCATCTTTGAAGATTCTAGAAGACACGAAGATCCCAATCATTCATATACTCTCGCCAGCAATATGAGAACAAGAAGTTGGAGAGATAACAACTGACAAACAAATTGTACTATTGGATCCATTATCCTCAAATAGTCAAGGATCCTGGATCCTACCGATCAAAAAATACATTCAAACTGGAGAGATTCCAGCTACGGAGAATCCTAAATCTTTCAAACTTAAGGTATCACAATACATTTTATTACATGATCATCTGTATAGACAATCTCTTGCAGGTCCATACTTGAGGTGTATCGAGGATCTTGAAATTCAAGAAGTGCTCAAAGACTTTCACGAAGGTGATTGTGGTAATCACACTGGAGGTAGAGCCCTATTCTCAAGGATCCTAAGAACAGGATACTTCTGGCTAACAATAAAGAGAGACGCCATGGAGTACTCAAAGAAATGTGATGCTTGTCAAAGGCATGCAAATATCCTACATCAACCAGCAGAACCTATGTATCCTATATCCTCATCATGGCCTTTCATGATGTGTGGCATGGATATTGTGGGTAAACTACCTATGGCACCAGGAGGAAAAGTATTCATGCTTGCAATGACTGATTACTTTTCAAAATGGATAGAAGCAGTAGCTTTTGTTCAAGTACGCGAAAAAGAGGTGATATCCTTTATTAAAAAAAATATTATTACTAGATTTGGCATTCCTTCAAAAACTATTTGTGACAATGGTTCCCAGTTTATCGGGAAAAGAACCACTAACTTTTGTGACAGTTGGGACATCAAGATGATTACTTCTAGACCGATACATCCTCAAGCTAATGGTCAAGCAGAGTCAAGCAACAAGATCATCATCAACAATTTAAAGAAGAAACTAGGATCCAAGAAAGGAAAGTGGGCCAAAGAGCTACCTTATGTTCTTTGGGCTGACAGGACCACACCCAAGAATGCAACAGGCCAAACACCCTTCTCATTGGTGTTTGGGTCAGAAGAAGTAATCCCTACAAATATGGTGGTTCCTACAGCCAGAACAAGCATCCGGGATTCTGAAGCCAATGATGGAATCCTTCTTGAAGACTTGGATACTATTGAAGAACTCAGAAACCTTGCCAAGATCAGAATGGCGGCATATCAACAAAGGGTAGCTGGGGCATACAACAAAAGTATAAGGACCAGAAGATTTTAAGAAGGAGATCTAGTCTTGAGAAAAGCCTTCCAGAATACAACCAATCCGACAGATGGGAAGCTAGCACCCAAGTGGGAAGGTCCTTATTTGATTAAATCGGAGGCAGAAAAGGGGGCATATCATTTGATCACTATGGAAGGCAACAGGTTACCAAGAGCATGGAATGCTATCCACCTCAAGAAATACTTTTTCTGATCAGGATCAAGTATCCTCTAAGGATCAAGTATCTTTTAAGGATCAAGGATCCTAAAATTGGTAATATCTATCTAATCACTTATTAATTTTAGATTTTTATTTATTTAAGGATAACATATTCTTAACATTTGTATTTTCTAAGTTTTAAGTAACAATGCAGGATATTGATAAGGTATTCAATGATCAAGAGTTTGGCCACCTCTCCTTTGCATTTAAGGTACTAAACTATTTCCCTTGGCCTAGCCCGTGATTGGGTATGACCCCCGATGGTCATATCCTCCAAGGTTTAAAGGTTTTCACTTTCTTACGAACTAGAGTTTCTACACTCTCTCCTGTAGCACACGTTATCCAATGTATAGTCCGGGGCAGCGGGACCAGTACATGTTTAATGGCTGACAATTTCGTTGTTTTCAGCTATATGGAGGATCCTACGATTTATGGTAGACGTATCATACCACCGGTTTATAACATTTTCATGTTATCTTACGTTTGGGCTAAATCCCGGTTTTGGCAAGTTCCCAGTTAACATCCGTATATTGGGCCAGTCCCCAGTTTGGGCTTGTCCCTAGTTTGGGCTTGTCCCCAGTTCACGAGCTTGTCCCCAGTTCACGGGCTTGTCCCCAGTTGCACGGGCTTGTCCCTAGTTTATTATTTGGGCTTGTCCCCAGCTTGACGGGTTTAACCCCAATTAATCTTATTAGCTCTTTGCAACATATATTCTAAGTTCAATAACAAGAATCGAGACTTATGGATTCAAAATCCTTAGCTTATTTCTACAAGGATCACCAACGGTTCTATAATTATGGTAACTTAGGTCTACTTAGACCTTATGGTATGATTTCTATTTGCCCATTTACATTTGTTTAACTAAGATTCTTATAAATGTTTCTGGTTTGAAGATTTCAAATCTTTGAATTTTTTCTAAGGATATACTATCCTAAAAATTTTTCTTTTAATTATTTTTCTTAAGGATATACTATCCTAAAAATTTTCTTTTAATCATTTTTCTTAAGGATGTTCTATCCAAAAATGTTTTGCTAAAGATTGTTTCTTAAAACGTCCAATAAAACTAAAGACTATATCAAACAAACTTCTAAAATAATAAATAACAAGCAAATAGTCAAAAGTTTTAGATTATTAATAAACATAAGTCACCTGGACTTATCTAAAATCCTTAACCCGGATTTCACCATACAAAATATGGACCATCCACCCAGGTTAAGCAGATGTTACTAATTGTTCTTAAAGTGCAGGAAAATAAAAGTCAGAGACACCAAAGGCTTTATCCCCACAAACAGAGGATCCATCCACCTTCGGTACCCCTGAAAATTGTCTTGAGGATTGTTAGGGCCCAAATTTTATAGTCGGATCTATGCTCAGGATCCCGAATATGTTTAGGATTCTCGAATAAGTTTAGTATCCTGAGTATTAATGCTAATAAATAGATATTTCTCTCTTGGCATTGATTTATAATTGCAGATATTAATTGTTGATTTAGTCCATGCGAAATACACGGTTGGTGGTTGAAGAAAACGCGTCGAATAAGCTGTAACCGTTAGGAGTAAAGGCCAAGTAATGGTTAACGGTCAAATATTGTCTGTATGCTGAAATCTCGCACTAATAGTTAATATTAGCATGTGGGAGAACTCTATTATTGTCAGGAATCATTTCTATGTATAAGGATCCCGGATTTACTGACAGGTTTTTAGTATTCGGTATCCCTGATAATTACTAACTGTTGTATTATCCTCGAATATTTGAGGATATTTTGCAGAGGGAACTACGTTTGACGAGTGACTCCCTAAAGAATCGGTCGAAGACGTGAGGTGTAACGGTTAAGAGACCAAGTCCAACATATAACTTCGCATTTAAAGCCATTAAACCACGTGATCAAAGCATGAAACGTTTATATTGAAGACAATGGCGGATTCTTAGGAAACTTAATTATTACCTTTATTATTCATAAAGTCATTGAGATATTATTATGTATATATATTGAGGCTATGATCAGCTGGAAAACACACAACACAATTCATTACGAATACAACAGCAATACACACACACACACTTAGAAAATATTGTAACACTGATCATAATCTCCACCATTGTAACCCTTTTTGTTATTAATAAATAAATGGTGATAGTTTTCACCTTCCGGGGGTTTTTTGTGTCGGAGATTGTAACGATTCCGGCAAAATCAGGTATACCCTAACCGGTATATACTATTTATGTGTTATTTAATAATGAATATGTGAATTATGATGCGTTTATACGAGTATGTATGATTCATAGTACGAATTATACTCGATTATACAGTTAATCGTATTGGAAATACGATTAACCGATTAACGGTTATTGAAGCCCGAACGATCGGGGATTGCATTATAGACGAAATATATAATATTTAGTGATGTTTACGAAGTATTAAAGCTTTGGGATAAGTGAATTAAAGCACAGAAAAAGGATTTCGATTTAATGGTACGTCGGTACGTTAAACGAAACCTTTAATACCAAACCGAGCAAGAGACGATCGATCAAGCCGAAAAAAAATGCACAATTATTAATACTATGATGTTTTAAGTTAATAAATGTCATGGTTTAAGTTTTTAAATCGGTTTTATATAAAATTCATTTTTAAGCCGAAAAACGACCATTTTAGCCTCGTTTTAAGCCCAATTAAACGTTTAACCGAAAAACGAACTGAACCAGATTATCCAAAACATTATCCAGATTTCGGAAATCGGAATATGTGGCTAGAAATGAAGAGGTGGGTCCCACCCACCCCTCCCTTTAGGCCGATCGGACTTAATGTCCACACCCCATTATTATTTTCTTTTTTCATCCAACTCAACTCAACAATCTTCATTCCTCTCAAGTTCTTGAACTAAAACCCGATACTCTAGCAAGAAAAACCGAGGTAAAGATCGTGTTATGTACGTGTTTATGTTCGTTTCTTGAGTTTTCTTGCAAGGAAATGAGGTTTCCAAGTGAAAAAGGGTGAAAACCTGAGATGGAACCGATTCTTGCATGATCAAGTGATGTATACGGGTTATACAAGGGATCTTGGTCCAAGAAAGGAGTTAAACGAACCAAAAACGAATTTTTACGGTTAAATCGTTGTTTTTATATCATAACCGAAACCATGAAAGAAATGGCTTGATTGTGGGTGTAACTTGCTTGGTATGGTGTTATTGTGCTTGTAGGTGTTGTATCTAGTTGCTAGCAAAGGCTAGAAAGCGAGATTCTTGCGGTTGAAGCTAGAAACTCAAGGTAGTTCGGTTTCGTATGGTTTATGAATTTTGGACAGATTGTGATACGTGTAGAGTTAGGTCATGAAATTTTACAGAGGTATTATATATATGAAAATATGAGTTCTGTGAATTTTTGGTAATT
The DNA here is from genome assembly GCF_021521415.1 of Bidens hawaiensis. Classification (NCBI taxonomy): domain Eukaryota; kingdom Viridiplantae; phylum Streptophyta; class Magnoliopsida; order Asterales; family Asteraceae; genus Bidens; species Bidens hawaiensis. Next base: position 75,213 of record NW_027498578.1, read on the forward strand.
TTTGGATAAAGGATGAATATTTGGTGAATTTAGTGCTCGGTTTTGGCCAAAAATGGTGAAAAATAGTTAAATATCATGAAAAAATCTGGAAAATTTCAGATAAGATTTTTATAACATGTATAAGACACACACAAAATTTGAGGTCATTTGGAGAAGTCTAAGTAGGCTTTTTGGTTAAACGAGTTCTAGGGTTTTCTAGCTCGGTTTTAGTGAAAATGGCATTTAAAAAGGGATTTTGGTTCTGGAAAATTTACAGGGGACTATGGAGATGTCAGGGGTCATCCAGGAAAAATTTGGGATTTTTCTAAGATCGTTTGGTATTTACGACATATTTAGTGTTTAAATGGTGTTTAAAAATAGATAAATAAATTTTAAATATAAAATTAATTCTGGAAATATTTTTATAAAATTCCTCACTGTTAAAAAGTGATTTGTGCGAAATTTTAAGATCCGAGACTAAACGGATAATTATTTGTGCTAAAACAAACTTTTAAAGCTTAAAACGCGTAAACCGGTAAAGTTCGCATAAGCGAGCTGACTGATGTATAAAAACCCTAAAAATGAACTATTTTCATATAATTGAGTTAATCAAGTAAAAATAAATCATCCGAAAATAATTCGGATGATTTGAGTAATTTTTAACAGTTTCCGGTACGCTAAAAACGGAAACGGGTCCCGCGGCCAATCGGGGCGTCTAAACCCAGCCCTAATTTCACAACTTTAGTTAAATTATCAATTAACAACTATTTTCGGGTCGTGTTTGACCAAACTCATTTTTGAAACATAAAAATGGATAACCGTGCTAGGCACGCAAAACGGGAAAAATGACTAATAGTAAATCTGACTAGTGAACTCTAAACGATATCACAATCTGAGTCCGGAGAAGTGTTTCTGGGTTAACATTGCCCTCAGAACGGATACAGTACTGGGTTAACACGGTTACAGTTATATTAATAGTAATTATAAAGTAACGAATTTAGGGATCGTATTACAGATCCGGATTAATAGCTGTGCATTGTGTACTGCTTGCTACGTTAAGTTGAGTTTCACGAGCCCCTTTTTCTGAATTGTTTTCAAATATTTTTCCGGGGCGGAAGCATGTTACTAATAAAATGTTTAAGTACATACAGAACGCATGGATTTGTGTGTATTTATAAATATTCGATTGTAAGGGAATCGTACGGAATGGGTACAGTACTGGGTTAACAGTGTCCCCAGATGTCCCTGGAAGTGTTTCTGGGTTAACATTGCCCCCGGAATGGGTACAGTACTGGGTTAACAGTGTCCCCAGATGTCTCTAGAAGTGTTTCTGGGTTAACATTGCTCCCGGAATGGGTACAGTACTGGGTTAACAGTGTCCCCAGATGTCCCTAATATATGATTATCATAATGATTTGTCACTGTTTATTTAAATTAGTGAAACTCACCAACTATTCGTAGTTGACCCGTTTTCTTTACATGCTTTCTAGGTACTCCCAAACTGGAGTAAGTGCTACATGCTTGATGATGCGTGCTATTTGTGGAAGTTTAGTGATCATTTTGTATTAAATATGATAATGTAATGTTGCTAAAACTTATGTGCTATCGCCTAGACGGGAACTAAACTCGGAACAATGTAATATGATGTAAATTAATGTAGTGGTGTTTTCTTTATAAGCAATGCTGTTGATATCAAATGTGTCTGTTGCATCCCGTTTACGTTTCCGCTGTGGTTACGGGGTGTTACAGAGATCCTATAGGGCTTTTCCCTTGAAATCAAATCATTGTGTTCACCCTATTTTCTATCAAGCACTCTACCTCACATACGAATTTGATCAAAAATTACTTTGTTAATTTTTGACCGAAACAAGGATCATTGATCCTTAAACCCTATTTACTAATGTTTGTTACAAACCATAACCATTGTTCATAAACACATCAACATAAAAAAAATGGGCTCTGGCCTTGTCTTAAATATCTTTCATCGCCCATTCACGCGTCTTCCTCGCCTTCCGCAGCACTTGCTCCTTCACCAGCTTCCACCACATCCTTGACCCCACTTGTTCCAGCTCCATTCTCCTTAGCCATCTCCACATCCTCTTCACCACCAAGAGCAACTAGAGCAGTATTTCACTTCTTCACATCCCAGGCCGCCTTGTCAAAAGCGGGATCACTGGCCTCCGTTTCCATCTTGATCTTCGCCTGCAGCACCGACCGGGCAGCCCACATTTTTGCTTCTTCGGTAGCCTGTTTCACCTCTTCCTGATGTTGGGCTTCTGCCGAGGATAGTTGATCCTTCAACTACTTCTTGTCTCTCGAGAACTGGGTTATGACTTTGTCCTTGGTAACCGCAACATTTCCCATCACGGACAGCTTCTCACTCATTTGGTTCAAAATCATTTCATAATGGTCCTTGCAAGATCTCACAGCCTGTGACCAAGAATCAAGTGACAGTTAGAAGGATGTTGGATCCTCAAATACAATATATATCAGTATACAAGATACTTACAGTAAGGATCATGTCAAAGTGGGTTTCAGGCTCGGACGACCTCTTTCTTTTGGAAGCGACTGACTTAGATCTAGTAGTCGAGGTCTTTGGCTCAGAGATGGCTGCTGCTTTCAAAGTCTCCTTTTTGGTGCTCTGGGGAGTGATCATGCTGTCAATATCCTCCAAGGAGAATTTGCTAGCAGATTTCCGGGATTTTTGGGCACCTGCACAAGTCAAACACCAGATAAGTATTCTAACTATTATTAATTATTTCTATTTATTATGCTAATCTTACTTGACATGTTTGAGTCTGATGAGATGTCGCAAAAGGCTTCAACGAAGCTCGCTTGAAAAGTCCGAATTTCGCTATCCAGTGCAAGGAATCTTTTAGCTCTCTCTTCTGTTCTAGGTAGCTTGGCTAAAGAAGCTAAATTCTCAACTGTAAACAAGAAAAAATACGGGAAGTTAGATCGATTATCACAGTTGGTTCCTCTATTTAAGGATCCAGGATCCTACCCTTTTTAACCCAAACCAGAGATAATTAGTCCCCCCGGGTATGGAATTTCGATCTACAAAGAAAAATTGATTTCTCCAGAAGGAGTCATTTAAGGTTACTTTCAAGATCGGGTTGGGTTGACGAGGTTTGCACTTCAGCAAAAAGCGATTTGAACCATGGGTCGTCAGGGTATAGAGATAAGACAGCTCCTGGAGGCCAAAATCAATTTTTTCTTCCTCGATGATCCTTTCGATGGTACCTAGAACTCTCCAGATCATAGGCATGGCTTGAATGTACGACATATTAGTAGATTCAAAGAAGCTCTGTGTGAAAGGGGGAAACAGATATGTGTAACCTATGAGAAAGGGGCAGGCCAAAAAGCACGCCCATGTACGGGAATAAACATCGCATCTGACAGTGGAATCATACGGTCGGAATATAGTCGCTGGTGGGAATAACGACCGGAATTCTTCAACCTCGGGGTTAGTAAATTTACAGATCTCAGTATAAGGATTGCTAATAAGGTATTGGGGTTGTGTCTCCATTAGTTCGGAACCATCGGAAGGCTGATCGGAGTGTTTGGAGGGAGAATAAGAAGAAGCGACAGACATGTTGAGAATAATAAAAGAGTAAAGAGAGAGAAGAAGGATACCTGCTGAACGGCCGGATATGTGATTATAAATGGATTATCAGGATCGCATATATAGGCGGTTATAATTAATTTTGAGGGTTTGATAATAATGATCCCTGGCATATGTCTAATCGTTTAATCTTTTTGCAGGGATTTCAAATTTCAAAATGCCAACTGTAAAGCATAAACACCCGCCATTTTAGGGGCAATTGTTAAGGCATGAATTTTATGCTGAGGATCCTTTATCCTTGACTGTCTTATGGATAAGTTATCCTAGAGATATGTCTCAAGTTACAAAGGATCAAGGATCCTCTCTATTATTTGTTTACTAATGATTGTATTTGAATGGTGGTGTGTTAGCTAGTTATAACGACTATATCACTGAGTCTACCTCAAATTTCGCTACTGGAAGCTCCCAGCATGTGGTTAAAGAATGTTGAAGGAGTTGTGGACGAGTGGCGGACTGACAGGAAATGTTGCTGTTTGTTATTTTCTTTATATACGAGATATCAGATCAGCTAGGAATCACCTGTATTCTCGCACACTAGAGCTGAGCTACGATTCTCTCAAACACTACACACTAGCATTCAATTGTACCACTGATCGTTATCTCCAACACTTTGTAACCATTTTTGATATTAATAAAGTGGTGATCGACGAGTTGTCATCACCTGGTGTTTTTTTTCCTTTGATCTAGACAAGATCAAGGGGTTTTTCCTCGAAACAAATCATGGTGTTCAACCTTATTTCTTTCATATATTCATTATTGTTACCTTAGCACTAAACCTCACAATCACAGATTTGGATACATTATCCTTAGTAGATTTTTGTCCAAAACACCGGTCAAGGTGAAAAAGCTTTTAGTGAAGTCCGGGAAAGGATATGAATATCCGAGAAGGAACGAGCAAGCAGGACAGCAAACCCAGGTCTGGGAACGACAATAGCTTCTCTTTGAGGAATTGAAGGGACATAAGACAGTGTCGGTCGGAAAAAGGGAAATTAGCGCATCAATTTCTGGATTTTGTGAACTTACAGATCTCGGAAGATGGATGAGTAAGAAAGTTTTGAGAATGCAAGTCATCAAGGTCCAGTTGATCGGAGGAAGAAATATGATTCTTCGACATGATATAAAATTAATAGAAAGAAAAAGAGAAGAAAGGATACTCGGTTTTCACTTCACTGTTTTATGAAGGATGAATAATAAGGGATGACAGATATATAGCTGGAATGGGAGTTCCCGATGAAACCCTATAGCTATATAATGATTATTTTTGGCATGTCAAATCTCATCTATTTTGCAAGGATTTGAATTTAAATGCAAAATGACAGCTGTGATCTTATCACACCCGTTATTTTGGGGGCAACTGTTAGGGCTCGGAAATTTGATGTTGTGGATATATTATCCTGACATATGTTTTGGATCAGTTATTGATGTACATAAAAATATACATATTTTTAGCATCAAATAATCTCTAAAACTGCAACTTGTATCGAATAATATAGCTCAGAAGGCTGCTTATCACATCAAAATGCAATTTCAGGTAAAACCAAGCCTTAAATGAAGAAACAAGTGAAAAGATGAAGAAAAACGAAAGAAAACCAAAGAAAACCCTCAACCACGCCCCCGTGTTACAACAAACACGCCCCCAAGCTTTTGAATACAAGAAAAGACAAAAATCTACAAGAAAAGATAAATACTGAACAAAGAAGCACGGGACTGTGCTTAAGCAACCATGGGGCCGTGGTCACCTTTCAGATAAGACAAAAAGAATTAGCACATGTCACTAAAAAGCACGGGGTCGTGCCACGGTAAGCACGCCCCAGTGGTGAGTCATCATGTACGATTTGACATAGCATTTAATGAAAATGGACAACTGGACACGGGGGCGTGCCTCTAGAGACACGGGGTCGTGCCTAGTTCCTCAGACTGCTTAAAAATAGAGAAGAATGTTGCATTGATCAAGTGTGCTTGAAGAAAATCTCTATACGGGTTTCTCTTATAAAGCACTCACATTACACTCATATTGAAGATCTTGTGAAGAGTTTGAAGGCTTGGAGGTTACCATTATCATCAATCATCATCAACATCATCATAATCCATCATCATCATTAAGAAGTGAGATTCATCCACATTTGGTTAGATTGTTCTAGTTTAATCATGTGTTTGCTATCATCATCTCTTTTAATGTTAATAACAACACTCATTATGAGCTAAACTCCATTTACCATCTAAAATCTATGAAGAAGCTTTGTTTTACTTGATGATTATGTGAAACATGTGGTTTAGTTTGGGAAAGTACATGGTTATTTTGCAATTATCCATTGATGAAGAAATGTTTTATCACTTTAACTCAATACATCAAGGTTGATGACTAAAAATCATTCATGATCACGCATGTTCTTGGAGACTAGAAATGGTAAAAAGAATACTTTGATAACTTATTTAAGATAAAACATGAATCCTTATGTTGTACTTAGAGATGATGAGATATAGGTTATGATCGATTTCTCTAGTTTTGATAATTATAAAATAACATTGTTAACACGATTGCTTAGGTTATCATGCTAGTTAAAGAAAACATATACTAATGGAATGTGTAACTATAACCTAATCTAATCAACCAAGGGGAGCTTGTGTGAGTTAACTACAACCACTCGAAGTTGTTAGGATTGGTATTTGAGAAATAGAAGTCAATCCTAATCATTTTACTTTACCAAACTGCTTGTCTACTTAAATTGACATTCTCGTGGTAGCATGATATTAAGCATAGGATGGACTTGAAAATACGCATGCTATTTTCTTTTATGTCACAGAATATGTTCACTTAAAAATGAGGAACATAGTTTATCATATATTATTAGGGCAAGTCTATCACATGTTTATTTAATAATCATCAAGAAACAATGGAGTGGATTCTTGATCTTAGATGGTAACCTTCATATAATTGAACTACTCATTTAAAATTTCTCTTCTTGTCACCTATATATTATATATAAGTATTTACATTTTATAAAAAGTTTGAAAATCAACCCAAAATGATTAAAACTCTCCAATTAAAGTAAAACGAAGATCGATTACTAGAAACATTTGTGTCCACGAATCGATACTTGGTTTTTACCAATACTATTCTACATATATGATAGGTACACTTGCATATTTTATGTGTTAGATATCACTTTTATAAATTTAAAACACGATCTTGTGCGAAGCTAAATCTTCAATCCATCCATTACAATATTTACCACCACGCACGCAACACACATCAGTTATCCTTAGCATGTGTTCCAGATTTTGTTAGGATCAAGGATCCTTAGTACTTATTATTGATTACTCATGATTGTTCTCTTTATGATATTAATATTAACGCTGGTAAAACAACTAATGACTTATTCCAACCTATTATTTCGCCATCAAAGTCACTAAAGAACGTGGTCAAAGCATGTAACGGTTATGTGGAAGGAATGGGCTTGATTAGAGGCTAAAAAATAGGAATTTATGTTATTATATATTATTTATATAATGAGGCTATGGAAGTAGAATTGACACACAACATAACTTTGTTTACTAACAATATCGGTGATAGACAATTGTCATCACCTGGGGTTTTAATGCCGACGATCTCTTGCTGATTAAGGGCTTTTCCTCATAACAAAATCATTGTGTTCATTTCCATTTTATACTCATATAATCACCATTGTCATTCAAGCACTCTACCTCACAAAACTAATTTGGTTACATTATCCTTGAATCTGGTTTTTGATCAAAACAAAGGGCATGCATGATGCATGTGCGCCATACTTTGTTGACAACAAATGTAATATTAGGCCTAGACGGAGTTGCATACTGTAGAGCTCCAACAAGTTGAAGATATTTCTCTTTGTCAGGTAGTAGAGGATTGTCACGTGATACGGGTTGAGAGGTGCTAAAAAGCATTGAAACTAGTTTGCACTCAGTAAATCCCATGCGTTATATGAAATCGTTGATGTACTTCTTTTGTGAAAGAAGAATGTTTTTGGCTTGAACAATGAGCTCAATCCCAAGAAAGTAATCAAGGGTATTGATATCCTTGATAGCAAAGTCTTTGCTAATTAGTTGAATTATAAAAACCAAAATGTAAGAATGGTTTTGTCACTTTTGTAGATAAAAAGATAGACATCATATTCTGAGCCATGAAAGCCCAATGTAAAGGGCTTGTGATAATCATATATACATATGATTTTAAGTGAGTAAAGTTGATAATCGTCAATCCATACAAAAGATGGCTATAAGAAACGTATTGATGCCTAAAAAACAAAACTATGGTAATGAACTACAAAAGATCGTCAACATTATGGGCAATGAGAAACCAAAATTCTGATGCTAACAAAGAACAATTAATAAAGGAACATAATATTTTCAAGTACAAAAGATTGTCAAGTAATATATTATACATAAAACTAGGATCCGCGAAGTCAAAGCATGACGTGACCTAAACACATTTAAATGATTCAATATTACAAACCTAAAAGAATAAAATATATACAGCTAGGAAAATTACCAAGTCTAATTAGCAAGTGGCAACACATGTGGGCACAATTGTAAAAGTTAACAATCTAACATCTAATTTGTACATCTATACATATGGTGCTATACTGCTATGTGAGTAAAAGTTCATAATAATCAATGCATACGAAAAAATGCTTAAAAGAATAAGAGTGATGCTTAAAAGAACAAAATTATGATAATCAACTACAAAAGATTTATAACAATGTGAAACCAACATGTCATGATGTGTACAATGAATTGTCAAAAGAGATTGTGAAATGCCAATCTAATACACATGTATATTAGGATACATGAAGTAAAACAATTAACAATCTCGTACATAAGTATATAAAGATATTGATCATTTGTAAGTTTATCAATCAAAGAGCACATAATTAAAAAAACACATCATAAGAACAAAAATTGTTGAAAAACCAAAACAAACAATATAACATCAACATCTATGTTTACCACCAAAAAAACATAATTTAACGTAGGGAAACGGCTAAAAAAACATAATCTGATCAGAGTGGGTGGGGAGTGTGGTAGCCTAAATACAAGAAAGTCGTTCTAAAAAAAAGAACAACAATAAGATTCAATGGAAATAGCGGTGAATAAGGACAACTAACATCGTTAATCTGAAAATAAACAAAGTTAGGCATCGACTGATAAGAATCTTTGTAACAAACATATAACATCTTTATTTCACTACCATAAGATAGATTAGATTGAAATGAAAGGAAAAGCTAGGAAGGGATGATGGCGTAAGAGAAAGATTAAAAGTGATGATAGAAGCGAATTAGAAAAAAAGACCAACCTGAAGAGTAAAATATTGATACATGGGATTGGGTTAGGCACACGTTTTCTTAGTTAAATGGGTAATTGTGGTTTGAGGGAGAAACAAATAGGGAGATACCCTTATAAAATGCCAAATGATACCTCAAATTCTATTTTATTACAATAGGTAGATGATGTATAAACATATAGTGTCAAGGCATGGCATAATAGGTAATGGATTGTGTCACACCTCGACCAAAGGCGGTGGAACATGTCGGGGTGCAATGATTGCTCATAAGCGCATACCACTATTTAAAGCGACAATATTTAACAAACTCATTTCATTTCACAACATCATAAATGTCACATAATAATATTCATAAGTCAAATACAACAACATCTAACAAAATATAGCAATTCAAATATTGTTCATTTTTGCTAATATCCTAGAGGTATTTGTGACGTTTTCTTCTCCAAACTCCACAATCAACCAAGATGCAAACCTGTAACATTTCATAAAATAAAGTTTATCAACACAAAGGTTGGTGAGCAATTCATAAGTTTGAACATATAAGTATATAGTAAGAAAAACCACAAAACTTGTATACAAAACAAGAAATAAAGCAATAACTTGGATAAATAGATAAAATCGCTAATAGAATTACGTTAGCGACACCTTGCTATGAGGGAATGCCAAATAGTCTAGGATTTTATAGTTATCGTTAATTGCATTACGTTAACGACACCTTGCTATAAGGGAATGCCAAATAGTTTACGATTTTATAGATCAGCCAACCAAAAGCGATAAACACATAGGCATATAATTATAGAACAGCAAATCGAGCATTTATTTAAGTAGGGTATACAAATAACGTTTGTGGTTTACGACCCAAGTATAAAACATTTAGTTTAGATAAGATGAAATGTCACCCCCAAAATAAAAGATGGAAAACGGGGTATGAAAGTACTCACGTTCAAGTAATAAACTTGAAAAGTTGGTAATTTAGAGATTTGCCGGAACGATGAGTTTAACGTATGAAGCCTAAATAAAAGAAAGTCTTGGATTTAGAAAGCTTGTCTTGAAGATCTTTAAATAAAATAACTGTTGCAAAAAGTAAACAATTAAAGTTCAAGGTTTAAATGTAACTATTTAAGAATTTATAATAATAACCCTTTAAAAATGTAAGTTTGCTCGAAACCGGGTTAAAGTATCTAACCTTAATATTTACTTAACCAATGTTAAGTAACAAGGTGGGAAAATGCAAATATGCAAGTTCCTTTGGGATAAAGATACTAAAACGGGTCTTTAACGAGTGTTCGGGTTGTTGGTTCGGGTCTTGACAATTGGTCAAACCCAGAGTCAACTTTCCAAATATTAATTGTTATGAGATAACTCTTAAAAATCCAGTAATACTTAACCAAGTATGTAGATCTATTGTATAGAACTAACAATGTACTTTAAGCGAGTGTTCGGTTTTGTTGGACCAAACTTTGTTATGAGATCAAGTTGGAACCAACATTTCCAAGTCATTAAGAAAATAAATAAAATCAGTTTGTAAACTATTTTTAAAGAAATATACAAGTCTTGATAGCTAAAAACACACTTGTGTGTCTTAAGCAATTAAAAATCGGATCGGTACAATAAGTTCATAGATGGTTTCCACATACCCATATATCATAGATCTTGTATAATAATGTACAAATGAAAATATTTAAGTTCTACGACTAAAAAGTCAACAACAAGTCTTTTTAACAAAAGTTCGGTTTGGTTCGGTTTCCATTGTTCTCCACTTACCCAAGACTTGCAAATGTGACTAACAAACTAAAATGAGCAGAAGTTAAGCATAAATAATATGTGTAAACAAGTTATATAAGTGTATATATATCAAGGACCACGAAAGTCCTACATGAAGCCTTGCCTTACGAAGTCCGAAACTTAACCGACCGGGGTCGAATAAGTAACTACAAAAGGTAACAAGGGGTGTGTATTATATATATGTTGTGCCATATGATTCAAGTATTGAGTTAGAGTTAGTAAGTTAGCTAAAATGTAAAAATAACATAAGTTTGACTTTGGAAGTCAAAACCGACAATAACATGAAAATAACCTTGTATGATCTTTGAATTTTAGAGAGGAAAGAGTTTATGATTAGGGAATAATGTTTGGGAGGGCCTTGTATTCATAGGAAGAGTTTAATTTGGTTAAACAAGAGGTTTAGAGGGCAAAACTCGGATTCGTTGGACAATAAAACAAAAAAGGAGACAAGGTAGACAAATCTGTCTGCAGGCGGCTGCTACCCGCGACCTCAAAGGGCACCCCCGTCGCGCGGCGTGGCGGGGTAGAGCTGTAATATTTTTTTAACTTTCAAAAATGACAGTTTTGGCCCCCGAGGTTCGTTTTAAATGATTTTTACGCGCTTTAAAACCCGAAAAGGATGTTTTCAAGACCCAACAAGTGTAAAACAATACTGTAACATAAAATCCATAATTTTGATTATTTCATAAGTTTCGGTTTACAAAATGAGTCGGTTTACATAATAAACGGATCAAAAACGAATCCAAATGAGTACAAACGGGACTCGACTTTGACGAATGTCACAGTATACCCTACTTTAAGAAATTTCGTCCCGAAATTAAGACGAAGATGATGATGCAAACAAGTGTGGATACTTCTCTTTCATTGTGTCTTCTCGTTCCCAAGTAAACTCCGCGCCACGCCGTGATTCCCATCGAACTTTGACTAATTGAATACGACTACGCTTGGTTTTCTTCTCGCTGCGATCCATGGTCTCAACGGGTCGTTCAACCATAATCATCGACTCATCGACATGTACTTCATCGAGAGGTATATGGAAATTACCCTCGGCTAGGCACTTTTTGAGATTCGAAACATGAAATGTCGGATGACACCGGCAAGTTCTTGCGGTAGTTCTAGTCGATAAGCTACTTTCCCAACACGCTCAAGGATTTTAAAAGGACCAACGAAACTAGGAGCTAGCATACCCTTATTTCCGAAACGGACTACCCCCTTCCAAGGAGATACCTTTAGAAGGACAAGATCGTCAACATTAAATTCAATCGGTTTTCGCCGTTTGTCGGCGTAACTCTTTTGACGACTTTTAGCGGCTAGGAGGTTCTTACGGATTTGATCGATCACATCGGTAGCTTCTTGGACCATTTCGGGTCCCGTGATTTGAGCTTCACCGATTTCGTTCCAACTAATCGGAGATCGACATTTACGACTGTAAAGAGCTTGAAAAGGAGCCATATCAATGCTAGAATGGTAGCTATTGTTATAGGAGAACTCGATGAACGGAAGATGAGAATCCCAATTCCCACCGAAATCAAGAACACACGCTCTTAGCATATCCTCGAGTGTTTGGATCGTACGTTCAAATTGACCGTCCGTTTGAGGACGATAAGCGGTGCTAAGATCGAGACGTGTTCCCAAAGTTTCTTGAAGAGATCGCCAAAAATGAGAGGTAAAACGAGCATCGCGATCAGAGATGATAGACAATGGAAAACCGTTTCGACACACAGTTTCCCGAACATAGATTTGAGCAAGCTGCTCGACAGAATACTTCTCGCGGATCGGAATGAAATGAGCAGATTTGGTTAATCGATCGATTATCACCCAAATACTATCGTTGCCTTTTTGGGTTTTGGGTAGTTTAGTGATAAAGTCCATAGCAATGTCTTCCCATTTCCAAGCGGGAATCGGTGGTTGCTCGAGTAGACCAAAAGGTATTTGATGTTCGGCTTTGACTTTTGAGCAAGTAAGAAATTTAGATACATACAACGCTACGTTCTTTTTTATACCTGGCCACCAAAAGGTAGCACGAAGATCGAAATACATCTTATCCGCACATGAATGAACGGAATACCGCGAATTATGAGCTTCGTCGAGTATACAAGTACAAAGATCATCGCAACCGGTAACCCACAAACGGTTAAGAAAGTACAAAAGACTATCGGGTTTGGTTTCGAGTTGAAGTTCGACTCCACATGACATTTCTTCGTACATGTTACCTTCTTCAACGGAGGTACGTTGAGCTTGAAAGATACGGATTTGAAGATCGGTTTGAACAACAACGCTTAGAAGCAGAACGGATTTAACATTAACCTTTCGACTTAGGGCGTCGGCGACAACATTCGCTTTACCGGGATGGTAGCGAATGTCGCAATCGTAATCACTAAGTAATTCGGCCCATCTTCGTTGTCTCATGTTGAGATCTTTCTGGTAAAAAATGTGTTGAAGGCTTTTATGATCGGTAAAAACCACACATTTCGTACCATAAAGGTAATGTCTCTAGATTTTGAGAGCGAAAACGACGGCACCAAGTTCGAGATCGTGAGTCGTATAGTTCTTCTCGTTAACCTTAGTTGCCTTGATGCGTAAGCAATGACTTGACCTCGTTGCATGAGAACACAACCGAGACCTTGATGAGAGGCATCGCAAAATACAACAAAATCGTCGTTCCATCGGGAAGGGTTAGAACGGGAGCATTGCAAAGCATGTACTTGAGAGTACAAACGGCTTCCTCTTTCTTCAAACCCCGATCGAATGGTTTCCCTTTATGAGTGAGGGAGGTAAGAGGTAAAGAGGTCTTGGAAAAATTTCGAATAAAACGGCGATAATATCCGGCTAAACCGAGGAAGGATCAAATTTCCGTGGGAGTCATTGGAGTTTTCCAATCCTTAACGGCTTCAATTTTAGTGGGATCAACATGAATACCCTTGTCGTTTACGATATGTCCTAAAATTGAACTTTCTCGAGCCAAAATTCACATTTAGAGAATTTGGCATAGAGTTGTTCGTTTTAAAGGAGCTCGAGAATGTAACGCAAATGATGTTCATGTTCGGATTTAGATTTAGAAAAGATAAGGATGTCATCAATAAAGACAATAACGAATTTATCAAGAAATGATTTGCAAACGCGGTTCATGAGGTCCATAAATACCGCGGGTGCATTTGTTAACCCCAAATGGCATAACCAAAAATTCAAAATTCCAAATCAAGTACGGAAAGCGATTTTTGGAATGTCTTCCTCGTGAACACGCAATTGATGATAACCGATCGAAGATCAATTTTGGAGAAACAAGTTGACCTTGAAGTTGGTCGAATAGGTCGTCGATACGTGGCAAAGGATAACGATTTTTAATTGTGGGTTTGTTAAGTTCTCGGGTAATCGATGCACATATGAAACGAACCATCCTTCTTTTTCATGAAGAGAATGGGAGCGCCCCAAGGAGAAGATCTTGGACGAATGAAACCTTTATCGGAAATTCTTCGAGTTGGCTTGATAGTTCTTGCATTTCCAACGGGGCTAGACAATAAGGATCCTTGGCCACGGGCATCGCGCCGGGCACAAGATCAATATGGAATTCAATCGAATGAACCGGCGGAAGACCGGTGACATCATCTGGAAAGATGTCGAGGAAATCACGAACGATAGAAATATCTTGGATTTTCCTTTCATTTTTGTCTTTTGTCACCGCGAGAGCTAGAAATGGAACATACTTTTGACGTAAGTACTTTTGCGATTGGGCGCACGACATGAGATTCAACCTTCGATAAGTAGTGTTACCGAAGACATTAAGAATTTTACCGTTGACAAGCGTAATACGAATGAATTTATCAAAACAAACGACTTCGGCACGATGCAAAGATAACAAATCCATGCCTACTATGACATCGAAACTTCCCATTTGCATCGGGATGAGATCGATGGAGAATTTATGCTTGGAAAGAATGAGAGTACAATCGCGGACGACAGAATTGAAGGTAATAGAATTTCCATTGGCGACTTCAATAGAGAACGGTCTGGAAAACTTAGTTCGAGGCATAGCAAGTTTCGACTCAAATTTCAAAGAAATAAAACTTCTATCGGCACCGGTATCAAATAAAATAGAAGCCAAATGATAGTTCACCAAAAACATATCGTTCACGATATCGTTTGCCACTTGAGCTTGATTAACGTTCATCATGAAAGCTCGCCCTTGGTTGCCATGGTTGACTTGAGGTGCTTATTGAGGTGGTGGAGGTGGTGCCTGGATTTCTTGGATGGGTTGGATGAGTGGTGCATTGAGTTGGGGAAGTTGTGGTTGGTAAGTTTGGACTTGGTAAGCTTGGGTTTGGTAGTAGGGTAAGGTCACGGTTTGAGCTTGGTTGGAAAAGGTTAATCGAGGGCACTTGTTTCGAAAATGGTTGGGATCGCCACAATTGAAGCAAGCTCGGGGTTGTTGGGGTTGGTTTTGTAGGTAGGGTGTATAACAGTTTTGGGAATTTTGGGGAAAGGTTCTTGGTTGGTTAGGTTGGTTAGGTTGATTAGGTTGGGTTCGTTGGGCGGATCGGCATGTAGTGTGGAGATGACCAAGTCGGTTACAAATGGTACAAGGGCGACAAGGCATATTTGGTGGGTGGTGAAGTTGGCAAGTGTTGCATAGCAGGGCGGTACCGGTATAGGGTTTTCGGTTTGGTGATGGAGCTTGGGTTCGTTGTTGAGGTAGGGCAACGGCAAAGTTTCGGTAGTCGGATTTGGGTTTCTATTTGTTGTTGTTGTTGTTGTTGTGACGGGATGAGTTGAAGTAATTAATGGCTTGTGGTGCGGGTTCAACCTTGGCTTGCGGTGAGGGCTCGGGCTTGGATTTCTCACTCGGTTTCTTGAGGGTTAGAGTGCCCGCCTTCACATGATTTTCTAATAGCGCACCGGCTAAAGTGATGGCGTCCTCAAGGTTCACGGGTTTGCTACTGATAAAGGAGTCCCGAATTTGCATAGGTAAACCCCCGATGTATTTGTCAAGCTCGCCCTCGGTCGGGGTAACCAAATGTGGGGCGAGAATGCTCAATTCGTGAAAACGGAGTGAATAAGCGGCGTTATCACCACTTTCTTGTTTTAGGTTCCAAAATTCTTCCTCAAGCTTTTGGAGCTCGTGTTTGGGACAAAATTTCATCATCTTAAGTGTCTTGAGATAGGCCCATGGAAGAGCCATAGCCATATCCGAACCTTGGATGTGCATAACACTACCCCATCATGTTAGAGCAGTCTTTCTAAACATTCTTGAAGAGAAATTTGTCTTTTTCACTTCGGGGCATTCGCTATGTCGAAACACACTCTCGATCGATTCGAACCATTGCAACAAGGTAGTCGCGCAGTTGGTTCCAAGGAACTTTGACGGGTTAGCACTAGTAAATTGCTTGTACAAGTAGGATGCGGGTTTGGGTACAACAGGTGCAACAACAGGTGTGGGTTGGGTAGCTTGGATTTGGGTAACAATTTCGGGAATCACAGCGGCCATTTGCTTGAAGATAAAAGCAGCCATACGTCGGTTGGAGTTCTTGCGCGGTCTTAGTGGAGGCATGCTAAAAGATTATAAAGAAAATGGGATAAGTTTTGGGTAAAAAGAAATGAATATGAGGGTATATACAATAAAATAAGATGAAGTTTAGATTTATTGATTGTGAATCCTAGAATTAGTATGGAGAAGATGTTAGTGTTAGATAAGATGTAAAAATTTGTTTATAAATAACAAAACCGAAAACAATCGTAAATGATTTTTGATAGGTTAAAGCTTGAAAATTTGAGATTTTGAGATTTATAGAGTCAGAAAATCGTGCATGAACCACCATGACTTAATATTCCCACACTAAAAAGTTTATAAAAACACCACGTTGGAGTCTAAACATGTGCACGAACCACCGCGACTTTTTCATGTTTTTGACTCAAATAACGATAATAACACAATAAATCGAGATACAACGTCATGTCAAAACACTAGTCCGTGAACCACCGTAGTTCTATTGTTTTAACACCAAAAACTAGGATGGCGAACGGAACGCTCGCATTCGACTACTTAAAGAATTGACAAATATATCTCGATTTGTGGCCTAGAAAATGAGCACTATAACTCAACCATCCCAGGTAAGTAAATCACCTTCGATTCTTGGAATATTTTTTCAAATGGTCATTTTATAATGTCTCGTTTTCTATGATGGCTACAAACCCAATATAAACGCAACCTTTAAGGGATTTGAAACAACGGGATCCAAGTTAATCTTGTAATCCATAAAACACAATGAAAATCTACTTTTTGCGTTTTAAGGTAAGGATACCTTGGAAATACTATGAAAGTGTGTGTATGTGAACATTTAGGATATTGGTGAATTTTAAACAAATTTATAAATAACATGAGATACGAACAATCAATTATAGAGTAAACACGTATAAGCACACCTATAGAACCCTAAGCATAACAGTACTAGGTGGTTACGTCTAACAACCTATCCTGTTGTCAAGGCCCTGATACCAATCTGTCACACCCCGACCAAAGGCGACGGAACATGCTGGGGGGGGCAACGATTTCTCATAAGCGCATGACGCTATTTAAAGCGACAATATTTAACAAACTCATTTCACAACATCGAAAATGTCACATAACAATATTCATAAGTCAAATCAACAACATATAACAAAATATAGCAATTCAAATATTGTTCATTTTTGCTAATATCGTAGAGGTATTTGTGACGTTTTCTTCTCCAAACTCCATAATCAACCTAGATGAAAACTTGTAACATTTCATAAAATAAAGTTTATCAACACAAAGGTTGGTGGGCAATTCATAAGTTTGAACATATAAGTATATAGTAAGAAAAGCCACAAAACTTGTATACAAAACAATAATTAAAGCAATAACTTGGATAAATAGATAAAATCGCAATTAGAATTACGTTAGCGACACCTTGTTATAAATGGATGCCAAATAGTCTAGGATTTTATAGTTATCGTTAATTGCATTACGTTAACGACACCTTGCTATAAGGGGATGCCAAATAGTCTAGGATTTTATAGATCACCCAACCAAAAGCGATAAACACATAGGCATATAATAATAGAACACCAAATCGAGCATTTATATAAGTAAGGTATACAAATAACATTTGTGGTTTAAGACCCAAGTATAAAACATTTAGATTAGATAAGATGAAATGTCACCCCAAAACAAAAGATGGAAAACGGGGTATGAAAGTACTCACGTTCAAGTAATAAACTTGAAAAGTTGATACTTGGAGATTTGCCGGAACAACGAGTTTAATGTATGAAGCCTAAATAAAAGAAAGTCTTGGATTTAGAAAGGTTGTCTTGAAGATCTTTAAATAAAATAATTGTTTCAAAAAGTAAACAATTAAAGTTCAAGGTTTAAAATGTAACTATTTAAGAATTTATAATAATAACCCTTTAAAAATATAAGTTTGCTCGAAACCGGGTTAAAGTATCTAACCTTAATATTTACTTAACCAATGTTGAGTAACAAGGTGGGAAAAATGCAAATATGCAAGTTCCTTTGGGATAAAGATACTAAAACGGGTCTTTAGTGAGTGTTCGGGTTGTTGGTTCGGGTCTTGACAATTGGTCAAACCCAAAGTCAACTTTCCAAATATTGATTGTTATGAGATAACTCATAAAAATCCATTAATACTTAACCAAGTATGTAGATCTATTGTTTTAGAACTAACAACGTACGATAAGCGAGTGTTCGGTTTTGTCGGTCCAAACTTTGTTATGAGATCAATTTGGATCCAACATTTCCAAGTACTTAAAAAAATAATTAAAATCAGTTTGTAAACTTTTTTTAAAGAAATATAAAAGTCTTGATAGCTAAAAACACACTTGTGTGTCTTAAGCGAGTAAAAATCGGATCGGTTTGGTTTCCATCTCACAATAAGTTCATATATGGTTTCCACATACCCATATATCATCGATCTTTTATGATAATGTACAAATGAAAATATTTAAGTTCTACGACTAAAAAGTCAACAACAGGTCTTTTAACAAAAGTTCGGTTTGGTTCGGTTTCCATATTACAATGAGTTCATAGATGTTCTCCACATACCCAAGACTTGCAAATGTGACTAACAAACTAAAATGAGCAGAAGTTAAGCATAAATAATATGTGCAAACAAGTTATATAAGTGTATATATATCAAGGACCACGAAAGTCCTACATGAAGCCTTGCCTTACGAAGCCGAAACTTAACCGACCGGGGTCGAATAAGTAACTATCAAAGGTAACAAGGGATGTGTATTATATATATGTTGTGCCATATGATTCAGGTATTGAGTTAGAGTTAGTAAGTTAGCTAAAATGCAAAAATAACATAAGTTTTCTTTCTTTAATATGATTAGTTTTATATTTCAACTAATCCAAGTTTTATATTATTTTAAATCATAAGTATAAATTCCCTTTACGGTATTGAAATAATATTCTTTAATTTCGAGACTAGTCGTAAGAGCCACATTAAATCCATTCATGCTTAAATTACATCGTCGTCCAATTTGACCTTCAAAACCGCACCTTCGACGCACGACGCGTCTCCGTCACCGAAGATAACTTATACGACGAGATGTCGTGTTGCGCCGAACTCCAACTTCAAACCAAACGTAATGGCTTACTCTATTATTTGAACCGTTTATGGGTTCCCGATCGTGACGGTCTTCGCATGTTTATCCTCGATGAAGCTCATAAGTCACGATACTCTATTCATCCCGGTGCGTTTTGGTGGCCGATCTTCGAACCATGTTTTGGTGGCCGGGAATGAAGAAAAATATCACAGTATATCCATCCAGGTGCGTCACTTATTCTAAGATAGATTCGAGCACCAAGAGCTGTTCGGCTTCCCGATCAACCCCCAATTTCCGCTAGGAAATTAGCGAGCCATAAAAATCGTTACGAAACTTCCCAAATACTTAAAGCCGCAATAACACCGTTTGAGTTATTGTTAATCGATTGACCAAGTCGGTTCTCCTCAATTCCTTATTGCGAGGAGTGCCCCACCAGTATAGTAGCCCGATTTCATGTCAAGGACATCAATTTCCATCATAGGACGCCTTTGACCATTATCTCCGATCGAGATAATCGATTTATCACTCGTCTTTGGAATTCATTGCAAACCGCCTTGACCTAAACGCCGCTTATCATCCGCGAACCTATGGTTAACCCGAGCTTGTCCAAGAAATCCCCCAATCGAATCGCATTTATTCGTCAAAACTCTCTTGCCGCCCGTAGCCGGAAAAAGTGCTACGCCAATAAGCATTGTGAACCCCTCGAGTTCATTGTTGTTGAACATTTTCTCCTTAAAGTATCTCCTTGAAAAGGGGTAGTTCGTTTTGGCAAAAGGAACAAACTATCTCCTCGTTTTGTTGGCCCGTTTGAGATCGTTGAAAGGGTTGGTAAAGTTGCGTATCGTCTCAATCTCCCGTAGAGCTCTCCATTGTTCATCCGACTTTTCATGTTTCCAATCTCAAGAAGTGCTTAGCCGAGGGGAATCTCCACATACCCCTTGATGAAGTACAAGTTGATGAATCTAGGCGTGCTATCGTGAAACCCATCGAAATCGTAGATCATATGGACAAAGAGACCAAGCGTAGTCGTATTCTGCTTGTCAAAGTTCATTGGGAATCTAAACGTGGTCCCGCGTTCACTTGGGAGCATAAAGACCAAATGGAGTTCAATTACCCGCACCTCTTCGTTACGGCTTAATTTCTAATTTCGGGACGAATTTTCCTAAAGTAGTGAATGCTGTAACATTTCGGGTTTGTCATTGATGTATTCTCGTAATTATACCCGACCCGTTTAAGGGTTCGGGTCACTCATATGATAAAACCGACGCCTTTATTGAGTATTTTTATTGTTTTAGTTTTATTATTTAATAGTTACATATTTAAAACTTACAAGAACTTGCGACTTTCACCCAAACACAAACTTTAACCCATTCTCGTTTCCATCTACGAACTTCAGGGGCATGTTATGTAAATTATGATATTAAAATATATAATAATATATAAATAACCCAAACCACCCCCTGGTCCGACCAGTTAACCCAAACCCGACCCGGCGCACCCATCATATTCAAAATCATCAATTCCCGCTCGTTCTTGACCGATTATCTTAGGAAATTAGCATATTCCACCAAGTAAACGCGTAACCGACAATTAATTATGGTAGGAGCGTGTAAATTAGTCCGTAATTTGATAAACTATCTATTTTAAACCAAAACGAACCCTAATTTGGGATCCTATATAATCCCATAGTATTATATCAATTAACCCTTCAGAAACCATCTCTTCCCCAGCGCGAACCTAAGCCCTAAATCCAATTTGGTTTACACTAGCATCCCGTCACTCAAATCTTCCGTCTTTTGGCCGCAACTTGTTGTATCTATTTCACCCTCTTAGCCAACGTTATAATCCAATTAATAGGTATGGTTGAGATCGCGTTTCACCATAGATCAATAGCCATAAACTTGTTTGATCGAACATGAACTGGATTATCCAATTGGATAATCTAGGGTTCATGTCCATTTAAAGATGCGTTTATAGATTTTTGGATCTGCAAGTTTAACAACTGGCCAAGTTAGCTAGTTGGTTGGTCCATTGATTAGCAAAGGCTGGGTCGCGGGTTCGAACCCGACCCAGCCGGTTTTAAGTTTTTTTTTCTTTCTTTTTGTTAACTTAAAGGTTTTGTTTAATATTAAATAAATCCCAACACAATTAATCGTTTAAATAATATAAACCGACACTTTGAGCCGTTTTTCCTGTCATCCTAAAACCCGGTTTTCTTTTATTTATTGTTTATATATATATATATATATTAAGTAATAAATGTTATTTTTTCTTAAAACCGAACCTCTAGGTCTCACGAAACCCGGTTTTTCTACTTTAGTTTCTTTAAAACTTTTTGTTAATCAGATTGTTATATTTACTACATATAATACAATATGGTTCATAATAAATCTCCTTTTAAACCTCCACGTTAATTTATGTATATTACATAATATTTTACTTATTTATCAATAAGTAATATTTATCTTGTTTATCAACAATAATTAACTAATAATAATAACAGTAAGGATAATCACGTTAATGATAATAAACAACCATAATAAAATGACAATAAGATTAATAAACCGCATCAAGACCCAAGATCCGTCTTATTATTTTGTCATTTATATTTAACTCACTCTATCGTTAATAACTAGGAATATTTGTCGGTGAACCTCGAGAAGCTCGATTGTTTTCATCCTAGTTCTTTTATTTATCTCGTCCTCACTTAATCCACTTGTTAAGGTAAGTAAATTCACATTCCCCTTTTTACTGCTTTACAATTTTGGGGGCGTTATGCGTTCAAAATCAATTTATTGTTTTCACTACAATTCCGTTATATGCATAAGTTTAATTGCTCGATTAGTTGTTATGTGCGAATATGACTATGTGTTTATTTTTATGTTGGTTGGCACCTCATCCTCATACTCATTAGTATGATCATACGCCATCGGAGTAAACCCTTATCTATTTGATTCGGTTGAAAAGGACAACTTTTATTTATTGTTACACTAATTGTAATGATTTACGATTATCGCATGGAATTGTCATTTTATTATTATATATACTCAAAAAACCGTGGTTTACTTGCTCAACTTTATGTTGACAAATATATGTAATTTCACGCATGGCGCAGGTAGCTCTATTGGATGAGTTCAAGATTGTTGAAGTAGTGATACCTTAGGTTGCTCGATGATGTGAAGAATGCTATTTAATTTAAGTTTATTATTGATATATGTATCTGTTTTGAGAACTATGTATTATTGTGCTTTAATGTATGGTTTATATGAAATAATAATTTAGATATTGACACGTGTAATTACATAGTGTCTTCTGAGCTATGATACAATCAATGTCGTGCCCCGGCATGTTCCGCCGTAGGTTGGGGTGTGACAGATTGGTATCAGAGCCGAAGGCTATAAGATAGGTGGTTAGACCTAACGACCTAGTAGCATGCTTAGGGCCCCTATACGTGTTCCTATACGTGCACCCTACTTGTTTAAATTTTTGTACATAGCTTAGCATATTTATATTGTTCCTCATATACAATTGTACACATAAGCACACACCTAATCCGAGGCTATGCCTCACTCTCAAAATTGTTTAAAAACTCTAGGGAGATTTTTAATCGGGAAATTCCTTAAGAAATCCCACCTTTTTGCTCCCCTCTCCTTGAGGATGATTTGTGGGACGGATATGTAGTAACTGTAAGAGGGACACACTTGTTTACCGAACCCTTGACACCAAGGCTTGCGAGCCTAAGGAAGTGCAATGCGCATAAATCTCAATCAACCGCGAGACCTGGTTGCCTTCCTGGAGTGTTCGGTAAGGGTGTGGAACTTATTAGGCCAAAGCATATCGCACCAAACGTACCCAAATCTACTACCCTCATTGTATCAAACGTGGTCATGTGACAATCACATCCTTAAATTTATAACCGAATTCACGGTGAACAATGGCTAAACTCGTTTTTTCCGTATTGTATTTTGTTGAATGGATGAATGAAGTATGTACAATGGGGTGGTTCCCGAACTACTTCAACCATCTACCTCAACACCCCCTCAATTTGATTTTAAATGATGTTATTTAGGTTTTCAATGTTTTTCATTTTGTTGGGAGGACCCATGGTGATTCATGAAGCCCTAACCAACAAATGAACTCATTTATGTTTTAAGTTATGTTTTCTCAATGTTAAAAATGATAAGACTTCTATAATCAAATATTTATAGGTATTGGAAATTCTCAACCTCAAACACAATTCCAACCTCAAACTACTATTATAAGACATGAGTATCAATTTACATCAAATTCTTATTTACTAAACCACTTTTGAATCAAGATTTATTGATCCCATCTATTCTTACACTTAGAAATATTTTTCATCCACATAATTAGATACAAATTCCTCATTTAATAAGACTCGACTATCACAAGTTAATCAGACAACTTACACTCGAATATTGAGTGATTTACAAATTCCTCATTTATTTATCTTATCACATTATAAAAACATCAACAATATTATTGCATAATTTTATAATCGAATGGTCTTCATGTACTTATGGTATCATTCGCATAAACTTTATTCAAGTATTTAACCTAAAATTTTTAAATTTGTTAATACTTATTAATTTATCAAACTTTGATAAAACGCATTTACCCATCAAAATTATCTGATTAAATCTCAAAATAGATTTTAACTTTTCCTTAACTTAGGAATAGACGCTAGCTCAACACATTTTAAGCTCAATTTCCTTAATAAGTTCATTTGTGGTTTACACAACTCATTTCTTGAAAAAAATAAAAAGAATAAATAAAATAAAAAATCATGTCCTTATTAATCGTAAAAGGTGTTAAACAAGAATTTCTTGTAATCAAAGAGTAATCAACTGGTCACTCGCATAATAACTCCAATTCAAGAGATTGAAACCAAAACAACTCAATATTGTGCGCCATACATACTTTTGAAAATTTTAACTCACTTACCCCTGCTTATCCTCATCACTAATCACACTGGCAAAACGCAAGTAAAATCGTCAAGTTGTACTATTCCTCGACAATCCACCTCAACCCAAACATAACAACCTAAACGAGGAAAGGCTTACGTCAAAATTCACCGCCATGCTCCTCTTGTATCTACCATCATCCCATTTCATTCTATGTTCTCATAGGAAACCATCGTTTCATCGTCGTTTGTTGAATTCTCACGACTGCCTTATGACTACTACGATCACCAAAGAGTTTGCAACTGTTATATGTGACTCAAGTTTAAAGCCTCAACTCTAATTGTGTTGTTTCATCACTTGTTCCTGACAAGACCAAAACCGACTCATCCGCTGATGCTTAAACCGAACCTAAAATCTATTTCAAATACCAACAACAAGCGTAAGGTCAATCACCAAATCTATATTGTTAATAAAAAAACAACCCTCAACCTCGAAACAGACCGAGACGCCTCAAGAAGGATACCATGCACTGGTCCTCACCCGTTGTGCTTCACCTGTAACCGTTGTCGCTCTACTAAATCCTTGTGCCAGCTATACACATCGCTATGGCCAACTTGCTAACTTTTGCATACCATGCCTAGTGTACAGACCATCCCACAAACAACCTACCGCTCATACTCAACCTGGTGTTCTTAATAACCGCACTTGATACCATCATGGAGACCCAAATCATCCCCGGAATATGTGCCATAAACTTGCCTTTGATCATCAAGCCAAACCTATAAACCCCACATCCTTCAAGTCTCCTTATTCAATCAAGGTCCTTATTACCTTACCAATTCCATACCCACAAGCTCAAGTTACCCATTTATACCATATTGAAAACCCAAATTATGCAACCCCAAATTACGAACTCAACCTATTTTAGCTACTCCAAGATAATCTACTCTGACCTTTGTGAACTAAATTTCTCATGGTTCTTCTTGTCACACTAACCCCTCAAGAGACCCGAAGACTTGTATTGTGTTCTTTAGTCGATCATAGTTATTTTTAGTCTTTTCTCAGTTATGTTGGGTCAAGAAATTGACCTAAAGAGGGGATTGTTAAGTCAAAGACTTGTTCTATGTGACATATGGAAGATTGGAATCTTCTCAACCTCCTCAGAATTTGCTAAGTATGGATCCGGGCACACCTTAGACCTCCGAGCAAGCTTTTACTTAGCCGGGCACGATATTTTGTCTATTGGGCAAGGTTATCTTCTGGAAGTCTTCTTTAGTGAACATCCGAGCAAGGTTTGCAAACTTGTGTATTACCGGGAAAGGTTCACTAGTTTATGCAGATCCGAGCAAGGTTCACTTTATCAAGCAGGTTTGTTCTTCATAGCCAAGTAAAGTTCACTTCTGAGTAAGCTTTAGTCTAACCAAGCTCATGAAGCCAAGTAATTGGAAGACCGGGCAAGGTATTCATTAATAAGTATGGTCCAAGTAGGCTTGATGACTTAATGATATATCTCAAGTATCATCGGGCAAGGTTCAACTTAAGCAAGGAACAGTGCTACCAAGCACACTTTGCTAATAAGCTTTTCTCGAGCAAAGGGTTGATGGGACCATTGAAGAACAAGGTTGCTCGTAAGGGTTTGTCGGGCAAAGTATGACAAAGCCAAGAAGATTGAAGTCTACCCGGTGAGTATTTTACTTGGTAAAATACTCTTCAAGTAAAGTCTACCCGGAAACTGATCCCGAGCACACTTCTATATTACCAAGTCCTAAAGGATGGCAGAGCATACTCGGAAAGACAAGATTGATGCAAAGCCTACCCGGAAGACTTGTTTTACACTTAGAATATTTCTGAATATGTAATTTGAATATGTATTATCGGATAGGGTTTCTTGAAGGAATGACAGCTGTAAAGGAGGTGTCAGGCCTATAAATAGAATAATTTAGGGCACACCTCCTGCGGCACACAAAAAAGGCAGACAGACATATTAATTAAGAAAGAATATTGTGTGTGACGGCAGTCTTAATATAGTACGGATAAAACCTTCCATCAAGAAACCCTAAATCGATTATCCACTTTGTATGATTTATATTATATAAATGGAAATCTTTTGAGTGAATTTTGTTTGTGTTGGTTACCTTTGAATACTGATTAAATAACCATATGTTTGTTTTTGATTCCGCCTTTAACAAACGGTAATCTTTCTAAATATAGCAACCCGTCATCAACTCCCTTGTCGACACATCTATTTGTGTGAGTTATAACATGATTTAAGTAAGATCCATCTGAAATCGGGGACCTGACAAGTGGTATCAGAGCTGTTCCTGCTATTTTGGAAAGATTCTTGTTGCTGATTGAAGATTTGAAGAAAGATGACGTAAGCAGACCACTGTTCCATTGTTTTGTGACGTCAGCAGCTCCGTTCTTCATTTTTTCTTTCAAATCTACAATCTACCGGTGTTTTCTCTTCCTTATTTCTATTTAAATCTTTAATCTTTATATCAAAATCTTGCTCTAATCGTATCAGACACATCAGATCTGGACAACCTGCTTTCAGATCTGATTATTTTAAAACTTTTCCTTTTACAAAGAAACTGATTTTAAGTTTTTTTAAAATGTCTGGATATGAGGAACAAGAGGTGTCTACTAACAAGATACCAAAATTGTATGGACAGGAAAACTTTACCAAATGGAAAATGCTTTTTGAAGCAGCCGTATGCTACAATGATGTTGATATGTGGAACTCCATTAATAATGGTCCACAAGCTGCAGTTGAGGAATGTGCAAATACAGCTTGAACTGCTGCTGTAAGAGAAAGAATGAGAAAGGTGGATGACAGGGCCTTAGCTATGATTAAGCTAGGACTGTCTTGGGAGATTTTAACCAAGGTGGCACATCATACAACTGCCAAACAAATGCATGATGCTATACTTGAGATGTATGAGGGGAATACTGAGCTGAAGAATATAAAGAAACAAAGATTGAAGCAACAATTGGAAAGGTTCAAGTATAAGGAAGGAGAAAGACTGAAATCAATACTAGAACGTTTTCTAGCTATTGTGAATGAATTGAGGACAACTGATTATGTCATGACTGATTTTGACCTAAATACCAAGTTGCTTAATTAAATGCCTAAAGAATGGTATACTGCTTGCAAGTTCATCCTTCAGAAGCATAATTTCAATGAATTGAAATTGGATGATGTAGTATGCTTTCTTCAGGCTGCAGAACTTGAAATGATAGAGAATGAAATGATTAAGGAAGAAAGACCTTGCTTCAATGTTTCAAATGCATTGATTGCACCAATGGGTAACTTGACTACCAAGAATCAACAACAAATTCCCATAATTGAAAAACCAGTTGAGCATAATGCTGATACTCCAAAATCTTTCATTGGAGGTAGCACAAGTAATCAAGGAAATCAGCAGAGGTTCAATGTGAAACTGATAGATGAAACTGATAGATGAAACTGATCTGCCTCTATGGCAGGTGGGAATTTACCTCATTTAGTGGTGGAAATGGACAAGGCAATGAAACACAGGCATTACTTTCTATGTTCATTGAGTCATATAATGCCTTTGTTGCAAAGAATTTGACTCACACTAGTGTAGTACAAGATGATTTGGAGAAAATTGACGCAGATGATTTGGAAGACATGGATTTTAAATGGCAAGCTGCCATGTTGGCTTTGAGAAGTAAAAGGCTGTATAACAGAACTGGTAGGTCTCTGGTTTCTGGTCCTAATGACAGGATTGGATTTGACAAGTGAAAAGCAATTTGCTACAATTGTCAGCAACCGGGTCATTTTGAAAGAGAATGCAATCAACCAAGAAACTTCCAGATAAATCAATTCCAGAATCAACAGCCAAGAGGTCAGCAGCAATACCAACAAAATCAGCCAAGATTCAACAATAACAACTTCAATCCCAACAACAATTACAACCCCAACTTCAACAACTTTCAGCATCAAATGAACAATAAACAACAAAGTATGCTACAGACTCAAGGTTTTCAAATGAACAACAATCAAAACCTTCAAGCAGCTCAAAATGTTCCAAACAACATTGTTCCAGCAAACCAAAATCAGATTAGAAATCAAGGAAATGTGACAGTGACTACACAACATGAAGGAAATTTTGATTGGAGCAATCATGAAGAGAACATTGCAGATGATATCAAGAAAGCAAATGTGGCATTCATGCCATAATTGAGAAAGAAAAAGGATCATCATCTCAGGTACACTATGCTTCCACTATTGATTTAAATGAAATTATCAATGAATTAAAATCAAAAGTAGGCAAGCTGGAAAGTGAGTGTTTTAGGAAACAGAGTATCATAAATGGGTATGAGGCTAGTGAAATGATCAGTGAAGAAAAGATTAAAAGTCTGGAAGATGATTGCATGATCAGTTACAGAGCTCAATCCAGATATATCACTGAGATTGATGGATTAAAGAAGATGTTAGTTGAAGAAAAGGTGCAGAACACTAAACTGCAAATGGAAACTGAATTTTTGAAGAACTTGGTCTCAACAGGCAACATATGTGGTATTCTGAACCAAGTGAAGGACCAAGACAAATACAAAGCAGTTCCCCCTCCATTCAACAACAACTTCATGCCAAAAGTTGACAAAGAAAAGAGAGATGCATACCTGCAGCAATTCAGAGATGTCTTTCAAGAGAAAGTAGAATTTGTTGATTTGTAGAAAAAGGTAGAAGTAAATGAAGAAGGTGAGTTTGTAATTAAGGAAGAAGTAAAAGAAGATAAGTCAGTTGGAGTTCAAGTTTCTGAGGATGACTTTGATTCTGTTGAATTGGATCAAGATGATTTAAGTGATTTAAGTGATCAAATCACTGATGAGGAAATCAAAGCTGCTGAAAGAGGAAGAAAATACAAGAAACTAGAATCTGTTGATCAACTTCCAAAGTATCCACCCGTCCCACGAAGAATGAAGAAACAAAATGATAAGATGAAAAGAGAACATGTATCTTTTGACATTTGTGAAAAGAAGAAGATAAGCTACAATGCAGTCAGGTCATCAAGCAAGACTGTGTAGGAAAGGATAAAGCAAAACAAAAAGAAGAAAATAACTGAAGAAGTTGATTCAGAAAACTTTATCCCAGTTTATCCAGTCTTTTCTAATCATGAAGTATTGGATGTTGGAGAAGTGGTAACTATGGAAGAATATGAAAAGAGACAGTCAAGGGTTAAATAAATCAGTGATGAGGAACCTATGATGATGGAGAAAATTGTCTTTGTCAAAGGCAAAATTGTCTGGTCCCAACTTTTGATGGTCGATTTGGCTCGGATCTTAATCAATCATGTCATAACTCACACAAAATTAATCGTGTTGACAAGAGAGTTAATGACGGGTTACTATATTTAGAAAGATGACCGTTTGTTAAAGGCGGAATCAATAACAAACATACGGTTGCAATGAATATTCAAAGATCGAAGACACACACAGGATTCACTCAAAAGATTTCCATTTATATAATGTTAGTAATACAAAGGGAGTAATCGATTTAGGGTTTATAAGGAATCCTAGGACAACCGTCACACACAAGATATTCTCAATTAATGTGTCGTGTCCCGTGTTTTCCGTGTCTCTCTCCTTGGCGGCGTGCCCTAAATATTCTATTTATAGGCCTGCCAACCTAGGACAGCTGTCATTCCTTCTAGAAACCCTATCCGATAATACATATTCAAATTACATATTCAAAAATAAAGCTAAGTGTAAAACAAGTCTTCCGGGTAGGCTTTTCATTAATCTTCAGTCTCCGAGTACGCAGTGTACTTGGCCTTCCTTCAGACTTGGTAAACATATAAGTGTACTCGGGATCAGTTTCCGGGTAGACTTTACTTAAAGAATATTTTACCAAGTAAAATATTCACCGAGTAGACTTCAATCTTCTTGGACTTATCAAACTTTGCTCGGCAAATCCTTACGAGCAACCTTGTTATTCTATGGTCCTGTTCGGCTCATTGTCAGTTGAACAACTTATTGATAAGGCGTACTCGGGAGTACATACCTTACTTGAGCAGAACCTTACTCGAAATAACTTAGAGATATTCTATTAACTCATCAAGTATACTCGGACCATAATTATTAAAGAATACCTTGCCCGGTCTTCCAATTACTTGGCTTCTTGGACTTGGTTAACCAAACCTTACTCGGAAGAGTAAAAGACTTAGCTTTGAAGAACAATCCTGCTTGACAAAGTGAACCTTACTCGGAGATGCCAAATCAGTGGTCCTTACTCGGGAATTCACTGAATAGCATACCTTACTCGGATATCCACTTAAGAAGACTATTTGAAGTAAACCTTGCCCGGGAGGCAAAATCTCGTACTCGGCTAAGTAAAAGCTTACTCGAAGGTCCAAGGTGTGCTCGGATTCAATACTTAGCAGTTTCTGAGGAGGTTGAGAAGATTCCAATCTTCCATATTCTTCGTTTTCGGTCAAATCTCCTCATTTGGGTCAAATTCTTGACCCAACAATCTCCCCCTAGATTGGAACACCTCAGCTGACCCAAAACACTCTATGGTTACTTACACTTAGCAAAATACACATCAAATTAAAATCAAATTTCATAATCAAATTACATAAGCAAAAGCTGTCCGAAGACATTACATAGCAAAGCCTATTCTATCTATTTTGTCTTCTTCTTTCGTTGTAGGCTGCTTGTCTTCTTAGCTGGATTACAGATGCAGCTCTTTCTCTGAAGATATTGAGCACTTGGTAGTGAGTGTGTCCTTCTGTTATCACCAAGTCTCTTATATCTGTAAGATCATCATTGTGTAAGCATGTCAGATCTGCATCCTTTTTGATTGTCACCAAAGCTTTTCCATCAGAGTTTCTTAGCACATAATAACCAGTGTCTTCTTTGTATTCCACTTCAGCAATGACACCATTCTTCTGCACTGTATAGTTTGGCCTTCTCATTCTTCTTCCCAATCTTATACACGTATCCATGTTGGACAGTGGATTCTGATCTCGGACACTTATTTGATAGTTCAGTTCAGCCCTGTCCATTTTCTTCAGCTTTTCTGACCTTTTTGATCTGTGAAGTTGAATCATTCTCCAACTTCTTTTTTCTTTTAAAAACTTGAATCCCTTATCAGCTTCTTCATGTAGATACTTTGATAAGTCATTCATCTGTCTTCCTGCTGATCTGTCCCTGTTTCTGTAGTCAAACAAGTGAAGTGTGGCCATTCTTCTTAATTGATCTTCATTATACTCACGGAAGTCACTTCTGACCACAATCTCTTTTAATAACCTGCTCTCCATAATCACTTTAAGAGAATCAGTGACTGAATCATAATACAGCTCTCTGGGTAGATCCACATCAGATTGTGGTCTTGTTCTTTGTTGTACTGAGCTGCTTGATTCTCCTCTTCCTCCTTGTCCTCTTCCTCTTGGGAATCTTTGGGAGAATGGGGGTCTGATTGGGATGGATTTCCTTGGCTTTTCAGGACCCAAATTGAATACTTTCCTGTATGCACCTTCTACCATTTCAACTGGCCAATTCTCCATGTCTTTGATATTCTCCCCAGCTTTGTGAAGGTCATTCAGCATTTTGGCCATTTCTACAGTGTTTGCAAACCTAGCTGGCACAAACCTGCCATCTGAAAAATATATTGGGTTTTCACCCTCCCTTAATACTTTCATCCAATCCTCCTTCTGGTAGTAAAACAGATTTCTCAAGTCAATCTTTTCCAGTGCATTAAAATCAGCCTCAGTCATCCCCCTTTCATTTATCATTATGTTCCTCAATATCCCAATCATCTCTTCATTTTCCCATGGCACAATCTCTTCATCATCAGGTTTAACCTCAGGCTGTTCTGGCTGAGGGATTGGAGGTTGATCAGTTGTCTTTTCTTGTTCCATCTCCGTTTCCCTCACAGTCCTGAGTCTTCTTGTTCTTTTAGCAAGTGGCTCATCAGATGTTTCATTTAAGATTGAGCTCTCAGTATAGACCCTTTTTAATTCTTTCTCTTTCTTTTTGGAATACTGGTCAAATACTGCCTCTTTACTCAGATTTCTTACAACCTCAGGCTTCATGCCTTTCTCAAGCAGGTATCCACACATACCATCATATTTCTTCTTTAACTCTTCCAACTCAACCTTATCATCCTGTTTTACAAACTTTTCTGAAACTTTCTCTTTCTCACTGTTGTAAAGATCTTGAATTTGGTCAACAGTGTATTTTTCCAAGGAAGCTTCTGGATACCCTCTAATTTTCAAATAATTTTTATAATGCTCAGCATTTTTCTTTCTCTTCTCAACCTTCTTTAAGACTTCCTCTGCATTGATTTCAATGTTGCCCCTTTGAATATAAGTCTTTTCAGCTTGAGGGGTCTCAGCAGTGGAGCTTGTACCAACTTTCTCTCCTCCTTGATCAGGGTTGTCATCACCCTTTCCATTAGACTCCTCAGAGTCATCCTCCTCATCATCTGATAAATCAATCATGGCATCTATTTTGGGTTCATCAGAGTCAGGATGCTCTGGTTCATCATTATTTTCATTTTCATCTTGATCAGAAACATTAACATCAGGGACCCCTGGTAATTTTTCTCCTGGTTTCAGTGTTTGTAAGGGATTGCCCTGATTGGTTCATCATCCTCTGGGGTCTCCATATAACATTTATTATTTTCATCCCATATACCCCTCCTATCATCTCTTTCAGCTTCAGCCTGCTTAGCAGATCTCTTCCTTCTTTGATAAAACTGTGCAAATCTTTCTGCTTTTGCAGCAAACTCTCCATGCATCTTGGATAGTCTTTCTTGCTTGTCATGGATAGTTTCTGTTTCTTCAGCTTGAGCAGCTTCTTCTTGTTCTGCAGCCTTTTTTGGTTCTTGTGTTTCAGCAGTTTGAACCTTTTGAGACCAACTTTCTTGTGGGTTTGTTTTCTGATCCACTTTGACTTGCTCATTCCACTTTCTTGCAGCCAGTACATCCATGGCTTCACCAATCTCCTCAGGTATAATCATGTCAGTATTTAGATTGGTTGATGGTTCAGCAGTCTCAGATTGTTGCTCCTGAAACTTGCTGACCACCCTTCCCAAAGAGTCATTAAACTCTTGATTTTTGTTCATATTTACCAAAATTTCAATCACCTCTTGATCTGCCACATCTTGAAATATCTCTTTTGCTACATTGGCTTCTTTGATCAATAGGTCCTGCTGTGCTAACTCTTCTTCTGTCAAGGAATGGGCAATTGCTTCCCTTTCCATTGATTCATTAATAAGTCTTTCTTTCTCATCAAGAGCAGTAGCAGCAGCAGCAGTATCTACAAAGGATACATTCTTCTCAACATACACAATAGGTTCATCATCAGTTGCTAAACCTTTTTCCTTTTCCTTCCTTTTCAGCACCTCTTCTTCATCCTCTTGCTCATCATTTCCAAACTCATCAATCTCTCTAAATATTTTTCCAATTCAGAGTCATGCTCTACCCTCTTGGAACTAACTTCTTGATCATCTTCAGGTTCAGTGGTTACCAGTTCCTCAGTAGCAGCATTCACATTTGCATTCTCCACACTCATTTCCTCATCCATAATCTCAGTCAATTCTTCTGTTAACACATTCTCATCATCATTTGACTTTTCATTTTCATTATCATTTGTTTCCTCTCCACTCACTTCTACTTCATTTTCATCACTATCATCATAATCATTCATGATCATTTTCAAACCATCAACATTTTCAACACTTACAGCATCAGTCATAACCACATCATTATCATCTATATTCTCCCCCTGTTTTTGGGCAGCTGAGGTCTTCTCAACCTCCTGCACCAGGGTTCGAATCATCAGTTTAGCATCACCTAACTTTCTCAATAACATTTCATTTTCACTAGTTAGCTCTTCATTCTTTCTTCTCAACTCAACATTCTCATCCCTAACCTCCTCAACTTGTCTTTTCAATTCATCATTTTCCAACATCAACTCAGCATTTCTTTGGAACATATCAACATGTGGACTTGTAGGGTTTGATGTAGTAAATGGTTTAAAGTCAGGTTGGTTGGTGGTAGGTGTTTGTGGTGTTGGTGATTGATGTGTGTATTGATGTGTGGATGTTTCTGGTTGGTCTAGGGTAAGGGTTTGTGGTGGTGTTTGATGTGGTGAGGTTGGTGGTGGTGAGTGTGGTAGTGTTGGAATTAGTTGTTCAAGTTCTTCTCTTTGCTCCCCCAGTACAGGTGCCATAATCCCCATCTCCACCGTCATTGCCATCAACATCATCATCAGAATCTCCTTCAGCACTATCATCATCACCCCCTTCTTCCTCCTCTGAGCTTAGCTCAGGCACAGGCATTATAGCCAAATCATGGTTTAACAACCAAGGTAAAATTTCAAACGGAACATTTGCATTAAAGTTATTTGAGACACCTGGATTTTTTATTCTCTTGTAAGCATCAAGATCTTGCAGTTTATGTGTGACTCCAATTGTTGGTAAATCTTGTAATGTGCTGTTGAATATGATCTGCAGAAATCTTGGGTACTGTAAAAATTTTTTCTTTCTGGTTTCTTCAGATTCCCCACCAACCCTTCAAAAATCATCTTGGAAAAATTAAAGGACAGATCAAAGATTGTTCAAACTGTGGCATTTGCTAGATCATGACTCATCAGAGTCCATGATCCCTTTCTCGGAGCAAATCCATGAATAATATGATGAATAAGAAATCTGTATAGCATCGGAAACAGACCCTTCTGAAACTGTCCTTCATGGACATTTCCTTGATACCCCATCGTTTCTTTAAAAATCTTCAATAAGTGCTTTGTATTGAAGTTTATATGATTGTGATCATCGTCATTCAGTCTCAAACATCTTCTGATCATCCTTTCAGTGATCTGTATCTCCTGTCTGGCCACGGTTGCTTCTATTCGTTTTCCATTCACATCTTCAACGAGCTCTGCTGATCTCCAGAAATCCAAGGAGTGATTTCTGTAAATAATTGGGCTTTCAGTGAGTGCAAAGCTGATGTTTGACCGTGCCATCCATAATATCATTCGAGCCATAGGTTCATTCTCTAGTGTCACTTGTAGTAATGCGCACATGTTGTGTTTTGGCTCAAAAACATACTTTGGTTTGTTGTCTGCCATATCTGTAATACATAAACAAACACATTCAAAGTGAAATTAGACATAAAGTTTAATACTTTAGATAATTTCAAGTTATAAAAATGAGGAAGAAAGAAAGAAATCTTCATGAACCTGTTCTTCGACAAATTAATAACCTAAACACATAAACAGAGTGTCAGTACTCAAATACATAATCAAGTCACATTACAATCTAATCGTGATCGAAAAACATAATATTTAATGCCTACCGAGTCGGAATTAGGAAGCTGATAAAAATTAGGGTTTGGATTAATGTTGAAATTCGATAAGTCGGTTATATTTCTTAGTGAGTGAGAGTTTGCAGTGGAAGGAGAGAGAGGGAAATAATGTTGAAAAATTTTCTTAAGTCCCTCTTTTATACCTTTTTGAAAGTGGGTTTTAAATGCTTTTTGTCATTTTGTGAATTATTAGCTGTCACCCAGTAACATTATCCACTTGATATATTAAAAACATTTAATTTCATTTAAGTTGGTATGAAGACCTTACTCGAGAGATTTATATATCCAAAGTCTACTCGGTCTTCTTCCACTAACAAACCTTACTCGGTCAAACTTTGCTCGGAAAATTTTCATTTTGAATATACAAAGTTTGCCCGAAATCTTTTATTTTCAAACCATGCTCGATTAATTTTAAAGTTAAGATATAATGAAGAAAGCTTACCCGAAATACTTGATTTCTTGAGAAATAAATCACAAGGAAAATAATCAAATATAGTTATCAAATAAACATTCTTACTAAGAATCAATTAAGATCCTCACAAAGATTTCTCAAATTCAAATTAAAACTTATTTAGCATGAACCCTAATAAGAATCATAATCACATTTTATCATACTAACTAACATATTCATTCAAGTATGAATCTAAACAATGTCATCATACCAACTTAAATATTCAATCAACGCATTCATTCAAGTATGCTTGTAAACATAGTGTGCTCGAGCACTCTTTCAAATGTAAAGTGTGCTCGGACACCAATCTTATGTAAAGTATACCCGAATAACTTTCATATAGTACAAAGTGTGCTCAAAAAGAAATTCTAGCAGACAGTGTACTCGGAAAGTTAAAGTTTGAAATTACCAAGTATATTGAAGGAACACAAGTGTACCCGAAACATAAAGTGTGCTCGGAAAACAAAGTTTGCCCGAAAACACTTGTAATTTCAAAGAAATCATAAACACACATATCACAGAGCATGCTCGGAATGAAATTAAACACATAAACATTTAAGTGTGCTATAGTCTAAAATTTCATAGAGCTTGCTCGAAAATCCTAAGTTAGCACTAAGCTTGCTAGGATAAACACATTCAATCATCAGGTATGCCCTTGCTCGATGGAACTTATCATATCAAACCATACCCGAAAAATGACAAACTTAAACAGTAACATCTAAGCGTGCCCGGAAAGATTAACAAGTCTTTCCTAACAACATATTCACACAAAGCTTACTCGGTGTACTCACTTAAGTTCACAAAGTTTGCTTGGAAACACAATCAGCATATAACATGCATAGCTTACTCGAAACTAGCATATAACATGCATAGCTTGCTCGAAACAAGAATTTCTTGTTAAAACACAGCTATAACAACACATAATCATCTCAAGACTTCAAGCATACTCGGGAAAATGAGTGCTACAGTGTACTCTACCCGAAAAGTGTAAACACTTCAAAGCATGCCCGATAATCATAAAGTTAGTCAGAAATGACTAAGCTTACTCGGAAAGTTTGAAAACTATCAAACCTTACCCGAAACAACATATTCACACATAATCAAGTCAAAAATGACAAAGCTTACTCGGAAAGATTGAAAACTATCAAACCTTACCCGAAACAACATATTCACACATAAACAAGTCAAAAATGACTAAGCATACTCGGAAAGGTTGAAAACTATCAATCCTTACCCGAAACAACATATTCACACATAAACAAGTCAAAAATGACTAAGCTTACTCGGAAAGGTTGAAAACTATCAAACCTTACCCGAAACAACATATTCACACATAATCAACTGTTTTGTACTCGGAAAGGTTAAAAACTATCAAACCTTACCCGAAAATACATATTCAAACAGTTTGTGCTCGAGAAGGTTAAAAGCATCAAACCTTACTCGAACTTACATATTCAGCCTATTTTAGGCAAAATGCAACACTTTTTGACTTAAACCACTTGTCAAAGACATTTCTAAGTTATGTATCATTTCAGAACATAGTTTAAGAGCAAATGGTGCATTTAGAGATCAAATTTCAGTTATAATTCATTTCAAAACAATTTCTTTATTAAACTGAAAAGATCTCAGGAATGGGATCATATTGACTAAGTAGCTATCTCATTACTTCACTCTCAGCATTATTATGACAACTTAGATAGGTTAACAGCAGGTATAAACTTAGCATGATTTTCATTTCTTTGGTGATATGATTAAAGTTCAATTTGAGCATAATGCAATAATGGTCAACACTGTGCTATGATGCCTCATATCTCTTCTCAAAGCTTATTTGGCTTTCCCCAGATCACCCCAATTTGACTCCAACCTCCTGTATTTGGTCAAAAATAGTTTTTGTATGACAAAACTTATAGTATTTTTGTATTTTTAGATTCAAACATATATAGAGGTTGAACGTTGGACTT
The DNA here is from genome assembly GCF_021521415.1 of Bidens hawaiensis. Lineage (NCBI taxonomy): Eukaryota > Viridiplantae > Streptophyta > Magnoliopsida > Asterales > Asteraceae > Bidens > Bidens hawaiensis. Next base: position 113,184 of record NW_027498578.1, read on the forward strand.
ACAGTTAGCAACATGCCTTTCATTCAAGATGAGACAGATTTTGCCAACATCTTTGTAGTTCTTGTTGTAACCCTCTTGTTTGATAAAATATTTAAAACACTTATCAACTTTTGGTTGATTTATTCATTCTTCCCCTTGTTTTTGATATTTTCTCAAATTTTCATAAAGCATGTTCTATGTCATATTTAAATATGTTTCATTTTGGTTGACCAAATAACAACAGGCTCGTGTATGACTGGGTAATCACTTTTCTGCCATATCATTCGGAGAGATCTATCTTGAGACATGCAAAACAACTATGCATCTCCACATAAAGATTAGCATATTCATTATGTTTATATCACCTTAGATTTTACATCATCATGGGAAAGTAACCAGACATGTTAATGACTATACCAAGGTCTTTTTAGCCTAATAATTCCATATGATCAGCTAAGTAGTCAATGTACTATCATTTCCCATTAAATACAGTTTAATATTCAATCACCCCAATATCTCTTTCTTATCAGGTTAATGGCTATCCTGTTTTGACCAAAAGTGGTCAACAGGACCAAACATACATGTGAATATATGTCCTATCAAAGTCAGAGTTATTGACATAGTTTTAAGTGAAGAAATAAGAAACAAGTCATAATTGCCCCAAATGCATTCAGTTTTCAGGTCAATGGCTATCCTTTGAATCTATAGAGATTTAAGGACCAAACATACACAAGTGCATGTCCTTCCAACTGGGCAAATGACATAATTTTCAGCAAAAATAACTACTTGAGACTTTTCCCTTTAAAAATCCTTATTTTTAAGCTTCTTAAAAGCTTGAACTAAATAATCTTATCATATCTCTACACCATTAATCAACTTGCTCATGTTTTGACCAAAATATAGTATTTATGCAAAATTCATTATAAATATCATTGAATCACTTAATTTTGACATAAAACACATTTTGACACAAACAGTTGCTTCACACACTCAAATCTTAATCATTCTTAACATCATCAAGAAAAACAGACTGTACTCTCATTCAATGTCTATTATATCTTAACAACTTCAGAAGATCAGATTAGGAACATATTCAAGTAACCATAAACATTGATTACTCATGACATCACATAAGCATTCAATTTCACCTAAACAGATCAAACTCCTTATCATAACATCAGATCAGTTAACATGATAGTCAAGAATTTCCATCAATTTCAAGCAAAATTGCACAGATAGTTACTTAAGCACCTATCAGTTAACATCAAAACAGTGACATAATCAAAGCATATTCAATCAACATTTAGTTGAAACATAATCAATATGTGTTATCTCTAATAAGAGAATCAGTTATCACAGAGAGACACACATAGAAACAGTTAGGTCACATAACATTTAACATACTCAGTAACATATTCAGTAACATACTAGTAACAAATTCAGTAACATACTCAGTAACATATTCAGTAACATATTCAGTAACATACTCAGTAACATATTCAGTAACATATTCAGCAACATATTCAGCATGTGTGACATCTTCTAAAATATTCAAGTAGCACATAGAGGTACCCAACTAAGCACACATCCTTAATCAGATTTCATGAGAGTTGATCATCCCCAGGGCTTTCAAAAGAAAGTTGAATCTAGTTCTGTCAAGTGGTTTGGTGAATAGGTCAGCCAAATTATCACTTGTATCAACTCTTTGCATTTCAATCAGACCTTTTTCACTGCAATCCATGATGAAGTGATGTCTGATCTCAATGTGCTTAGTCTTAGAATGTTGCACAGGATTCTTAACAGTAAAGTATGCAGCATTATTATCAATCAGAATAGGGGTGTTTCGAAAATTCAAACCATAGTCCAGCATCTGATTTTGAATCCAGAGAACTTGTGCACAGCAGGCAGATGCAGCAACATATTCAGCTTCTGCCGTGGATATTGATACTGTAGTCTGTTTCTTGCATTGCCATGACACTAGCCTTTCTCCCAAAAACTAGCATCCCCCTGATATTGACTTTCTACTCATATTGCATCCATCATAATCACTGTCTGTATATGCAATCAGATCAAAGGATTGGTTCTTTGGATACCAAATCCCTAAGTCTGGTCTTCTCTTCAAGTATCTGAATATTCTTTTAACAACATTCATGTGGGAGACTTTTGGATTTGACTGGAACCTAGCACACACACACACAGCAAACATGATATCTGGTCTTGTTGCAGTCAGATACATCAGAGATCCAATCTTGGCTCTGTATTCATGCTCATCAACTGACTCTCCCTATTCATCAGCTATCATCTTTTCTTTGGTGTCCATTGGAGTTGAAGCAGTCTTGTAATCATGACAGTTGAACTTATTCAAAATGTCCTGGACATACTTAGTTTGGTGAATGAAAATCCCTTCAGCCTTTTGTTGAACTTGCAGCCCAAAAAAGAAGTTTATTTCACCCATGGAACTCATGCTGTACTTGGACTTCATCACCTCTTCAAACTCCAAACACATATTTTCATTTGTAGATACAAAGATGATATCATCAACATAGACTTGTAAAAGCAGCAAATCTGACCCTTTTCGTTTGTAGAAGAGTGTCTTGTCAATGGCTCCCCTTGTGAAACCATTTTCAAGTAAATGAGTTGACAGCTCATCATACCATGCTCTAGCAGCCCGATGCAATCCATAAAGGGCTTTGTTTAACTTATACACCCTGTTTGGATACATGGGATCCTCAAAACCTGGTGGTTGAGCAACATACACTTCTTCATCAATCTTTCCATTTAGGAATGCAGATTTAACATCAAGCTGGAATACTCTTATGTTCTTTGAGGCAGCATATGCAAGGAAAATTCTTATGGCTTCCAGTCTTGCAACTGGTGCAAACACTTCCTCAAAGTTTATCCCTTCTTCTTGAAGACATCCCAGTGCTACAAGTCTTGCTTTGTTCTTAATCACCAAACCCCTTTCATCCCTTTTGTTTCTGAACACACATTTGGTTCCAATTGCATATCTGTCATGTGGCTTCTCTACAAGATCCCACACGTGTAGATCTCTAAACTGGGCCAATTCCTCTTGCATAGCCTCTACCCAACTATTGTCTTTTAAGGCTTGAGAAATATTCTTTGGTTTTAATTGGGATAGAAAGCAAGAGTAAAGACAGATGTTTGCTATCACAGAATGACTCCTTGTTACTCTTTCATGCAAGTCACCAATGATATTTTCAGCAGGATGATTCTTTTCAACAGTAGGAGTTTGTATTATCATATTTGTAGACAAATTTGTGTCAAGATTTGATTCATTAAGTTCAGGTTCTTCAATGATCAAATCAGCTTCTGCATCATGAAACTCTGGTGCTTCATCATTGGTTTGTCCTGAAGTAGATGCACCATTATTTCCCAGATTCAAGCTTTGAAACAAGTCTTGAAATCTTGCTGTGGAAGCATTTTCATCTTCATTTGATAGGTTGCATGTGTCACTCCCATTCTGAACATGATAATTTTGTACATTTGAAATGTCCTGATTGTTTACTTCCTCATCTTGTTCAATGGCATTGCTTGAGGAGCTTTTCACAAAAGTATATTCCTTTTCTTTTCTTGCAACCTTTTCCCACAATTCTTCCAAGTTCAGTTCTTTTTTCTTGTTCTTTTCAACATGTGTACTGGTCTTGTAGAATGAATCATCAAAGTCTTCAGAATAAATCTTGAACGATGTTAGTGCACGGTTTTGTTTCTAGAGTCTTTGTAATTATCCTTAATGTTTATTTGATATTTAAATGTAATATTTAATGTTTATTTATCTAATTTGTTATGTTTGAGTCTAGTTCGCTAGGAATGTTAGCGAACTAAGACTACTTCATTAAGGTTAAGTCTAGTTCGCTAGGAATGTTAGCGAACTAGGACATTATAATGTATTCCCTCCTGATTCGTTAGGGGATGTTAACGAATCAGGGGGTGGTTCGTTAAGTTAATTTATTTAACAAGGGGGATGCTGGTTCGCTAGGGGATGTTAGCGAACCAGATCGTCTTCTATAAATAGTGAACCACTGTTCACTTGTAAAAAAAGAAGTTTTGAGAGAAATAACATTATTCAGAAAGATTTAAAGTATTCTCTCTCTCTCTCTCTCTCAAGCTTCACGTTAAACTTATTGATAATTATACTACATACCAATAACAATCGAGCTAAGGTATTAAAGAGTTAGATCCGTATGATTAATATTAACGTATAGATATAGATCAGATCTAAACATTAGTTATTGATTAGAACGAGTGAAAACGGGATCAAACAAGTGGTATCAGAGCTTTCGGGGCTCAATTCGCTTGGTTTGATTGTTATTGTTATAGTTTTTGTGTTTATTTTTTGTTTGGATTGAATTTGAATCAATTTTAGTTGATTTGGATTGAATCTGGATGGATTAGAGTGAATCTGGTTTAGTTAAAGTATTATTGATGTTCAATTGAGTGGAATTGGATTGTGGATTGGATTTGTGATGTTTATTGTGTTTTTGGTTTGAGTCCGTAAAGAGGGGATTAGTTTTGATTGAAATTGGTTCGTGTATTGTGATAATCGGTTACGAGATGTGTTGAGTTGAATTCGCGTTGTGATTACAAAGATTTTGGTATATTATTTGTTAAGTTTGGTTAAGAATTGAGTGAGTATTACGAATCTGGAATTGATAAGTTTCTGGGTTTGATCTTCATATTTCTGGAAAATTGTTCTTGAATGTTTGAAGATTTGAAGATGAATGCGATTTGTTATAAAGTTTCAAGCGATTCGCTATGTCTTTAATTTGATTCGCTATCAGTTCTTGCCATTCGCTAATCAATTCGCTAACTGATTCGTGTAAGTTAATTAATCCGTGTTATTTAGTTCGCTAAACTAGATAACTGATTCGTTTGACACGTGTTTGTCTTGGAATTTGTGCTCTAACAACTTTTTGCCACGTGGCAGAAAGGAATCAAGTTTGTTACAAACGGTTGTAACAACCTGATTCGTTATAGTATAATTCGCTATAGTGTTTATTCGTTATCAACTGTAGCTGATTCGTTATCTTAATTCGCTAAGCACTTCTTAGTAATTCGTTAAGTTGACTTGGTCAATTCGTGTGATCAATTCGTTAAGTTGACTTGGTCAATTCGTTTGGTCAATTCGTTAAGTTGACTTGTGATTCGTTAAACCTTCATCACATTCGTTATCTGTTTCGCCATTTGGGTGATTCGTTAACTTTATTTGTGATTCGTTAAGTTGACTCACTAGGTTGACTTTTGATTCGCTAACACACTCACCTCATTCGTTAAGACTTGATTCGTTAAGACACAGTTCGCTACAACTGTTCCAATTCGTTATTGTTGTTCACTGATTCGTTAAGAGATTTCATTATTTGATTCGTTTTCAAAGATGGCTGGTATGTATGCTTTGGCATCTCAAAATATGTTGATGCAACAGATGTTGCAACTTGATACCGAGATAGGTTCATATTCTAAATGTCCAAGATTGATGAAGTTCAGTGATTTCGCCTAATGGGAACCTCGGTTTCGTGCACATTTAGGTTCGGTTCATCCTGACTGCTCATATTGTCTTGATGAGGTTTATGTTGCACCAATGATTGGTGATGATACTATTGGGTATACTCCTAAAGCTGTCTCTCAATACTCACAAGAAGAGAAGAAAGCTTTAGAAATCGAGATAAAAGCATATTCTACTTTGACTATGGCTTTACCAGAGAATATTTTTCATCAAGTTGGAAGTATCAAGAGATGTGCATCTTTGTTTCAACATCTGCGGATGAGAAGCATGGGAAACGCAGCTGAGAGTAAGAAAGTGATGCTCAAGTTTCAATTTCGAAACTTTAATTTATTGAAAGGAGAAACAGTTGAAGAGATGACTACAAGATTTAGTCACTTAATTGCTGAAATGGACAAGATGAAAATGGAAATTTCTGAAAGAGATAAAATTGACACTATCAAGAGTGTGCTTCCTAGTTCCTACTCAACATTTCTCATGGTTTTGAAAGAGAATGATTATTTTATGAATGAAGATTTGACAGCACTTGAATTTCTACAA